>NC_064858.1:109217446-109269130 GCF_024139225.1 Suncus etruscus
ACAAGCACCACACAATAGTCTTGGTCCTGAAATCAAACCATGCCGGAGTGCAAAAAGAAAGAGAAAGATAAAATAAAATAAAATTGGAGACATCAACTTCAATATCTACACCAAAATAAATAAGTCAAAAAAATCAATCAAAAATATATATGTGGATAAAAGAATTATTTTGTGCTTTTTTGTTCTTTTTCCCCCCTGCATAGGCACAGTAACTATTGGGGACATTATAGAGGGAATTCCTTGGCCTAGGAGATACAGGGTTTCTCCACCCCTGAAGTATACTGTCATGGGATTAACTATAGACTCCTTGCATGATCATTTACTCTCCCCTCGGTGCTTTTGTGGTGTATGGAAGACTTCTGCTTTGTCATGGATGGTAAAATCAGACCTCTGTATCTAGAGATCTTGGTGTCTGTACAGCTCAAGGAATGGAGCTTATGATGAAGTCTTTCTTTGTGGTTCTAGCAGTTCTGCTTCTTCACTGTCGCTTAATCCATCTTCTGTAGTTGGTGGTCTTGGTCATTGTGCTGCTCCTAGGATGGAGCCTGGGATAGAGTCCTTCGTTATGTTTCCGGAGGACCCATTCAGTTGCTATTGTCTCAGTCAGACCTCTGGGACTGGAGATCTTGTTTGTTGAACAGATCGTAGACCAAAACCTTCTTCCTTCCTTCCTTCCTTCCTTCCTTCCTTCCTTCCTTCCTTCCTTCCTTCCTTCCTTCCTTCCTTCCTTCCTTCCTTCCGTCCTTCCTTCCTTCCTTCCTTCTTCCTTCCTTCCTTCCTTCCTTCCTTCCTCCTTCCTTCTCTTTCTTTCTTTCTTTCTTTCTTTCTTTCTTTCTTTCTTTCTTTCTTTCTTTCTTTCTTTCTTTCTTTCTTTCGTTCTTTCTTTCTTTCTCTCTCTCTATTTCTTTCTTTCTTTCTTTCTTTCTTTCTCTCTCTCTCTCCCTCCCTCCCTCCCTTCTTCCTTCCTTCCTCCCTCCCTCCCTCCCTCCTTCCGTCCCTCCTTCCTTCCTTCCTTTTTCTCTTTCTTTCTTTCTTTCTTTCTTTCTTTCTTTCTTTCTTTCTTTCTTTCTTTCTTTCTTTCTTTCTTTCTTTCTTTCTTTCTTTCTTTCTTTCTCTCTTCTTTCTTTCTTTCTTTCTTCTTTCTTTCTTTCTTTCTTTCTTTCTTTCTTTCTTTCTTTCTTTCTTTCTTTCTTTCTTTCTTTCTTTCTTTTTCTTTCTTTCTTTCTTTCTTTCTTTCTTTTTGGTGTTTGGGCCACACCCAGCAGTGCTCAGGGATTTCTCCTGGCCATCTGCTCATAAATAGCTCCTGGCAGGCAAGGAAGACCAAATGGGTTGCTGGGATCCGAACCAACCACCTTAGGTCCTGGGTCGGCTGCTTGCAAGGCAAACGCCGCTGTGCTATCTCTCTGGCAGAACTTGGGACTTTTTAAAGAAAACTCAGTTTGTTATTTCTTCAATTGTTCAGGATTCCCCTATTCCCAATGTCAAGGTTTTTTACTTCGATGGATCCCAAAATGGAAAAGGAGGAATAACCGGAGACAACATTAATATGACCATAGATACCAAATATAAATCTGCACAGAAAGTTGAATTAGCAACGTTAATTTACCTATTAGAAAATGTATCTGAGGGCCCGGAGAGATAGCACAGCGGCATTTGCCTTGCAAGCAGCCGATCCAGGACCAAAGGTGGTTGGTTCGAATCCCGGTGTCCCATATGGTCCCCCGTGCCTGCCAGGAGCTATTTCTGAGCAGACAGCCAGGAGTAACCCCTGAGCACTGCCGGGTGTGACAAAAAAAAAAAAAAAAAAAAAAAGAAAAGAAAATGTATCTGAAGCCATGAATATCGTTTTTGATTCTTTGTATGTGGTAAATTTATGTCATGTAATAGCCACTGTCTCTCTTAATGCTAATAACCCAATCATACAGAATTTACTTAAACGATTACAGCAGCTTCTTCAAAAATGAACTGAGCCCATCTTCATCACGCATATTAGAGCCCACTCAGGTCTTCCAGGACCGATGGCTCAAGGAAATAAAACTGCTGATTTGCTAGCAATGCCTATATTTAAATCACCTGTAGAGGAACATTCAGTCCTACACACAAATGCTCGCCATTTACATGTGAATTACCAAATTCCATGGAGGCAAGCTAGAGAAATTGTAGAAAACTGCAACATATGTGCACCATTAACAAAAAAGCATACCACATCACACATTACACATCACATGGCAGGAGCTAACCCTGGAGGCTTACAGTCTAATAAACTTTGGCAAATGGATATAACTCAAACAGATTTATTTCCAAGAAAACCTTATCTTCATGTTGTGGTGGACACGTATTCTCAGTTTATGTGGGCAATTCCTGTCTTCTCAAAAGTCTAAGGCTGTTTGTAGTTTTCTTTTACAATGTTTTTCTGTGATGGGTATTCCATATTCTATAAAAACTGATAATGGGTCAGCCTATGTTAGCAAAACTTTTGAATTTTTTTGAATGGCAGATAAGACATCTGAAGGGAATTCCTTACAATTGTAGGGGACAGGCCATTGTAGAAAGGACTCACAGAACCTTAAAAATTCAATTACAGGGGCTGGTGAGGTGGCGCTAGAGGTATGGTGTCTGCCTTGCAAGCGCTAGAATAGGACAAACTGCGGTTCGATTCCCTGGTGTCCCATTTGGTCCCCCCAAGCCAGGGGCAAATTCTGAGCGCTTAGCCAGGAGTAACCCCTGAGCATCAAATGGGTGTGGCCCAAAAACCAAAACAAACTAACAAAAAACACAAAAAAACAAACTCAATTACAAAAAAAATAGAAAAAGAGGCTTACCACCAACAGATTTGCTCATTGACTTATCACACTAAGTTACTTAAACTTACCCCAAGGAGAAAGTTACACTGCAGCAAAAAGACATTTTAAAGAAGATATTCAGAGACAAGAAACAACCCATAAACCTATTTGGATCAAGGAGGATGCTCTCTGCTTTGGTGTCGGAGGCGGCAGGCGTCTGGCTAAGAGGAAAGCCGCCTGCCTGTTCATTTCCAGTGACAAGTGCGAGCCCACACAGAGGCCCAGGCACCGCCCCTGGAAACGCGGGGTCCCCGGCCCCCGGGGGAGGCCCAGGTATCCCAGCACGGTCAGGCAGTGTTGGCCAAGGCCCCAGACATGCCAGGTGCGGCTTGACCTGGCCAGCCCCACAGCCAAAGCTTCCATCTCTGGGCTTCGAATGGAACCGCATGGAACCCTAACAGGCCCCAGACAGAGCCAACCCCGCGCCCTCCCTCTCCTGCCCCTCCCCGTCCCATCCCAGTTGGGCCTCTTCTCCTCTCCCTCTCCCTCTCCCTCTCCTCTCCTCTCCCCTCCCTCTCCTCTCTTCCTCTCCCTTCCTCTCCCTCTCTCTCTCCTCTCTCCTCGCCCTCTCCTCTCCTCTCCCTCTCTCTCTTCTCTCCTCTCCTGTCCTCTCCCCTCCCTCTCCTCTCCCTCTCCCTCCCTCTCTGTCCTCTCCCTCCCTCTCCTCTCCCTCTCCTCTCCCCTCCCTCTCCTGTCCTCTCCCCTCCCTCTCCTCTCCCCTCCCTCTCCTCTCCCTCTCCTCTCCCCTCCCTCTCCTCTCCCTCACCTCCTCTCCCCTCCTTCCTTCCCCCCCTCCCCTCCTCTCTTCCTCTCCTCTCTTCCCCTCCCTCTCTCTCCCTCTCCCTCCTCTCTCTCTCTCTGTCCCTCTCCTCTCCTCTCTCTCCCCTCCCTCTCTCCTCTCCCCTCCCTCTCCTCTCCTCTCCCCTCCTCTCTCTCCCTCCCTCCTCTCCCCTCCCTCTCCTCTCCTCTCCCCTCCCTCTCCTCTCCTCCTCTCCTCCCTCTCCCTCTCCCTCTCCCCCTCTCCTCTCCTCCTCTCCTCTCCTCTCATCTCTCCTCTTCTCTCCCTCTCCTCCCTCTCCTCTCCCTCTCCTCTCCTCTCTTCTCTCCCTCTCCTCTCCCTCTCCTCTCTTCTCTCCCTTTCCTCTCCTCTCCTCTCCCTCTCCTTTCCCCTCCCTCTCTTCTCCCTCTCCTCTCTTCTCCTCTCCCTTTCCACTTCCTCTCCTCTCCTCCACTCCCCTCTCCCTCTCCTCTCCTCTCCCTCTCCACTCCACTCCCCTCCCTCTCCTCTCTTCTCTTCTCTCCCTCTCCTCTCCTCTCCCTCTCCCTCTCCTCTCCTCTCCCTCTCCACTCCCCTCCCTCTCCCCTCCCCTCCCTCTCCTCTCCTCTTCCCTCTCCTCTCCCTCTCTTCTCCTCTCCCTCTCCACTCCCCTCCCTCTCCTCCCCTCTCCTCCTCTCCTCTTCTCTTCTCTCTTCCCCTCCCCTCCTCTCTCCTCTCCTCTCCCTCTCCCTCTCCCTCTCCCTCCTCTCCTGCACGTGCCACTGCGGGGCGGGGCACTGCTCTTCTCTAGTCTTCCCGAGTCTGGCGCTCTCCTCTCCTGGGGGCGTGGCAGTGAGCAGAGACAGAGGGCAGAGACAGTGTGCAGAGACACAGGGGTCAGAGACTCAGAGCGAAGAGACACAGTGAGCAGACACGAAGAGAAGAGACAGAGAGCAGAGACACAGACAGAGGGGAAACAGAGACAGAGAACAGAGACAGTGAGCAGAGACACAGAGGGCAGAGGCACAGAGAGCAGAGACAGTGTGCAGAGACACAGAGGGCAGAGACAGAGAGCAGAGAGAGTGTGCAGAGACAGAGGGGTCAGGGACTCAGAGGGAGGAGACACAGTGAGCAGAGACGGAGAGAAGAGGGCAGAGACACAGAGGACAGAGACCAGAGACACGGAGCAGACGCAGAGAGCAGAGGCAGAGCGACACTGTCCCCGCGGGCTCCGCTGCTCCCTCCTGGCATCCCCCACTCGGACCGGCGGGCGTCGCGAGGAGAGGCGGCCCGGCCCGCTGGCCCGCAGCAGGCACCTCGCTCGCTCGCTCGCTCCCTCGGCCCGGCCCGGCCTCGCGCGACGGCGCTCGCTCCCTCGGGCCCCTGCGCGTCGCGTCGCGTTCCGCCGCTGAGGTCTCGGTCTGCGGGTGGAGCGCTGGGCGCGCCGGTCCTGGGTCCTGGGTCGGTCCTGCGACTTGGAGCGCGGGGTCAGCCCTCGAGGATCTCCCGCCGGGGCGCTCGCTCGGCCTTCGCTCCCTCCGTCCCTCGAGGCGCTTCCGCGGGTTTCCCCAGGGTTAGGGTTAGGGTTAGGACCCAAGGCTCGGCCGCCTCCCACCGGCCCGTCCCGGACCCCTCGAGCTCCCCGGGGGCCAGGGGGCGGGCGAGCGGGCGAGAGCGGGAGGAGCTGCCGCCAGGAGCCGGCCTGGTGTCTCCGGGTCCCGCTCCCCTCCCGGTGCCTGCGGCCGCGGCCAGGCAGGCGAAGGGCTTCCGTGGGGTGCCACACCTCGAGAGGCTGGCTGTCTTTGAAGGAGGACTGAGAAAAGCAAGCGGTATTACCGGTCGGACTGGACACAGCCTGCTTTATCTAAATAGGCTATACATTCCTATTTTAAAGCAATTTCCAGCCATTGCAAAACCGAAATATGTCGAGTAGAAACTAGCAAACAAGGGCCAGCGAGGTAGCATGGAGGTAAGGTTGGTGGTTCGAATCCCAGTGTCCCAGATGGTCCCCTGAGCCTGCTAGGAGCGATTTCTGAGCATAGAGCCAGGAATACCTCCTGAGCGCTGGACCCAAAAACTAAAAACCGAAAAAAAAAAAAAAGGCAGCAAACAAAAAGCTTGTCAAGTATAATCTTTGTAAATATATACACGCAGAAATGTCAAAGAACCATTTTGGGGTCAAATAAAGAAAATGTTGACAGATATAACATGGCTATTGACCTACACGTTAAAATTTATAACACAAAAGTAACAAACCATATATGCACCACTTAGAACAAAACTCAAAAGAATCATAGCACTGATGTATTTCTCTTTTTTGGAGCCATACCCAGCTATGCTCAGGGCTTACTCCTGGCTCTGCACTTAGGAGTCACTCTTGACTGGGGTCAGAGGACCATCTGGGATACTGGGGGTCAAACCAGGGTCAACACAGGCAAGGCAAGTGTCCTGTTTGCTGCTACCGCTCCACTCTCAAATGTCTCGTTTTTATAGTTTTATCCATAAATGACTGAATTGGTGAAAATGGACTTATTAAAATTTAACATATATGGGGCCACAGCAACTAGGGCATTTGCCTTGCACACAAGCTTGGCCGGGATTTGATCTCCAGCGTCACTTCAACCTCACCCTCAACCTCAGTCTGACCCGGACCCTCAACCTTACCCTCAACCTCACTGACCCTGACCCTATCCTACCCTTAACCCTAAACTCTAACCCTAACCCTGAAGATGTACATTGCAGTCAGCAACAAAGTTCAGGTGAATTTCTGGGCTTTGAGACCTATGGTCAAAGTCTGAGTAAGGCCAAGTAAAAGATACCTCCAGTCCTGTTGTATATGTAGACATTTCAATGGATCATGTTACTGACCCTACCCTGATCGGTGATTGTGCCCTACCCTAGAGTGTGACCTGGCATTCTGCTCCCACCCTAGGGTGCTACCTAATTCTGCTCCCACCATTGGGTGGTACCTGATTCTGGGGGATAAAAGCAAGGGTCTGTGGAAGGGGGAGGGTTGGCTGGAACTGATGCTGAGGCTTTTGGCTACAGTCTTGTCCACCGAATAAAGCTGATATTTTCACAAGCCTGTCTGCTAGCCTTTTACCCGCCACTTCACCTCAGAACGGCTGGCTGAACAGGGTGGCAGACGCGTGCTCCGAGCTGGAGGGGAAAGACCTCATCCTCCATCCCTCCTTCAGTCAACCCCATCAAGGGCTGTAACACAGTCCCAAGAGCAGGCCAGGCCAGACTCCTATTTAGCACTTTTTCCTTCTCCACTATCTATTTCCTATTGGCAAATACACTGGTCAAGCTGAAACCTGTTCAGCATAGGATTCATATGGAGTTCCACTGACTGAGGGGACAAGGGAGTGAGGGCATGCAAAGGTAATCAGTTTTAGAAAAGAACTCTTTCTGACATTCATTGACGATTGAAAATAACTATTTGAAGGGAGTTAAAGTTAGGCTATCCAACTTTCTGCCATAGTATAAAAGGTTAAAAGCAGAAACCTAAAAATCTTTCAAAATTTTGGGGAAGATAAGCTTTTAAGGGCCAGAGAGATCATTTTCTTTTTTTTTTTTGGGGGGGGGGGGTTGGGCCACTCCCGGCGGTGCTCAGGGGTTACTCCTGGCTGTCTGCTCAGAAATAGCTCCTGGCAGGCACCGGGGACCATATGGGACACCGGGATTCAAACCAACCACCTTAGGTCCTGGATCGGCTGCTTGCAAGACAAACGCCGCTGTGCTATCTCTCCGGGCCCCAGAGAGATCATTTTTTCTTTCTTTTTTGATTTTTGGGTCACACCTGGCATCACTCAGAGGTTACTCTTGGCTCCATGCTCAGAAATTGCTCCTGGCAGGCTCATGGGACCATATGGGGTGCCAGGATTCGAACCACGGACCTTCTGCATGAAAGGCAAATGCCTTATCTCCATGCTATCTCTCAGGCCCCTGGAGAGATAATTTTCAATTTTAGCTCTGACACCACATGGTCCCTCCCCTCAAGGAAAAACCCCGAGTGGACCTTTAGTACTGCTAGGTATTACTCCTAAAACAAATGAGTGTGAGGTAGTCTTAAATCTGTCTATGAAGAAAACAGGGAGAGCATTGTATGAGAGCATTATATAATTTAATTTATATATATATTTATATGAGAATCATATACACAATATTGACCTTTCGAGAGAAATGCAAAAGTACAGGTTATAACATACTTGTTTTATTTTTAATAATTCCTTTAAACATCATGATTACAAACATGTTCATAGTTGAGTTTCAGTCATAAAATATACACCTCCCTTTACCAGTACAACATGCCCGCCATCAGTGTGCCCCCATTTCCCTCATCTCCCACTCTTTGCTTGTCTTTAGAATAGACATTCTATTTCTCTCTCAATATCACTGTCACGGTAGTTGTTAGTGTAGTTATTTCTGTTGTCACTACAGGATCCTTCTGGCCCTTATCTCTATTGTCTATAGCTAATATTACCATACTGTCTTTTATTTTTCTTAAATCCCACATATGATATTCTATATCTATCTCCCTCTCATTTCACTCAGCATAACAGTCTCCATGTCAATCCACAAACAGGCAAATTTCATATTTCATATTTCTTAACAGCTGCATAGTATTCCATGGTGTATATGTACCACAATTTATTTAGCTACTCATCTTTTGTTGGACACCTGGATTGTTTCTAGATTCTGGCTATTGTAAATAGAGCTGTAATGGAGAGGGCATTTTTGTATTGGCTTTTTTTTTTTTTTAGTTTTATGATTTAATACACCAAATTTTAATGTGAAAGTAAATTAAACATATGGCTAATGGTGGCAAAGCAATCTAGTAGCTTAAAGCAATTTTTACTAGAGATTAATTTAAAAAATGATGCAAGGATGTAATTTTGTTTAAATACAGATTATAAAATATCTAATTTCATTAATAATTTAATAAAAGTAGTTTTCAAAGCCTGCACTATTGGAAGGGCTTAAGATCTTAACGCCAGCATTAAGACAAAAGCAGCAAGTGCTAAATGATAGGGAATGATCAGTATTTACATGATGGACCACAAATATTTAATAACATTTGATCATAGTTTCTGGTAGTCTGAAAGCCCTTCATAGAAACAATAGAAAAAATGTTTCATAACTATGTTACTTAAAAAAATTAAGTGCAGGGTCTGGAGAGATAGCATGAAGGTTGGGTGTTTGCCTTTCATGCACAAGAACGGTGGTTCGAATCCCAGCATCCCATATGGTCCCCCGAGCCTGCCAGGAGCGATTTCTGGGCACAGAGCCCAGGAGGAAGCCCTGAGCACTGCCGGGTGTGACCCCCCCCCCAAAATTAAGCGCAGAAGTAAAAACCAAGGATCTAATAACCTTAAAACACTACTGTATCAAAAGATGAATGGCTAAAGAAACTGTGGTACATATACACAATGGGATATTATGCAGCCATCAGAAGAGATGAAGAAGCCTCATGTATACTCTACGCAAGCAAGCATGGGGTTTCTCCCATGTGTCCTGTAGTGTGATGAGACTTCTCCTCTGACCAAAGTCTCGTCCACTGGCTGCAAATAGTGCTTCTCCTGTTGTATCCTGTGGTATGTGATGATCAGGATTTGAAGCCTCTTCTACTCTCTGCAAACATAGGGCTTCTCCCCTGTATGTATCCTCTCGTGTGTGTTCAAACTTCATCTGAGTAAGGCCTTGCCCACATTCCCTTTAAATATGGGGCTTCTTGCCTTGTGTTGCCTGGTGTTATGAAACTTGACTAACCATTGAAGCCTTGATTACACAACCTGCAAACAGGGCTTCTGCCATAACCTCTGGTGTATGATATGATCTCTGAATGACTTGCTCACATTCTCTATAAACAGAGCTTCTCCCATATGTCCATATAGTGTGTGATGAGATGTGATATCCGACCAAAGCCACACCCACACTCCTTGCAAACATGGGGCTTCTTCCCTGTGTCCTCTGGTGTGAGATGAGTTGACCTCTCACTGAAGCCATCCCAGACTCTCTGCAAACATGGGGCTTCTCCCATGTGTGTCCTCTGGTGTGCAATAAGATGTGACCTCAGACCAAAGCCATGCCCACACTCCTTGCAAACATGGGGCTTCTCCCGTGTCCTCTGGTGTGTAATAAGATGGGACCTCAGACAGAAGCCACGCCTGTACTCCTCGCAGATATAGGACTTCATCCCTGTGTGTGTGTCCTCCGGTGTCCGATGAGACCTGACTTGTCACTGAAGCCACGCCCACACTCTCTGCAAACATGGGGCTTCTCCCCTGTGTGTATCCTCTGGTGTGTGTGGAGACCGGAGCTCTGAGTGAAGCCTCGTCCACACTCCTTGCAAACATGGGGCTTCTCCCCTGTGTGTGTCCTCTGGTGTGTGAGGAGACCTGATCTCCGACCAAAGCCTCGCCCACATTCCTTGCAAACATGGGGCTTCTGCCCTGTATGTGTCCTCTGGTGTTCGATAAGATGTGACCTCCGACCAAAGCCTCGTCCACATTCCTTGCAAACATGGGGCTTCTCCCCTGTGTGTATCCTCTGGTGTGTGAGGAGACCTGATTTCCGACCAAAGCCTCGTCCACACTCCTTGCAAACATGGGGCTTCTCCCCTGTGTGTGTCCTCTGGTGTGCAATAAGATGGGACCTCTGACAGAAGCCACGCTTGCACTCCTCGCAGACATAGGGCTTCATCCCTGTGTGTGTCCTCTGGTGTCTTATAAGACCTGACCTGTCACTGAAGCCACGCCCACACTCCTTACAAACATGGGGCTTTTCCCCTGTGTGTGTCCTCTGGTGTGTGATGAGATTTGACCTCACACTGAAGCCTTGCCCACACTCCCTGCAAACATGAGATTTCTCCCCTGTGTGAGTTATTTGATGTGTGATGAAATTTGATCCATCACTGAAGTCTTGCCCAGGCCTTACATACTTGTCTCTTAAAATTATTGGCAAGTCTATCCCTGGAACTACTCCAACTGTGCCCTTTGGATTTTCTTTCAAGTCTGTGTTAATGTCTTTCTCCATTGTCATCTGTTTACTAGAGCTATCTATTTGACTGCTAAATAGTTTAGAAAAGGCTGTTGAAATTCTTTTATGTCTCACCCTATTAGCCAAATGTATGGATCTTTTTTTGTGCTTTTGACTTTCAAGTATGTCATTCTTTGATTTGCCATTATATGGATCAGAATATTGCCACCATTGGTTTTGATCATGTGGATAAGAATTCTTTGATTGAGGATATTTTCTATCAGATGTTCCCAGGAAGATCCAAGAGGGATGACTTTGTTTCATGTGACGATTGAGGAAATTCTGACTGGAGAAAGTGAGAGAACAGAAGGGACAAGGATGGATTTCTGGCTTGAGTTCTGCTGAAAGAGAAATGTTTTGGTCAGAGCAGATGTTGACAAGGCTGTCTGAACCATAGTTCTATCTCCTACTAAAGTTTGTTCTCCTAGCTTTCCTTATTTTGTTGATAAAGCAAGATAAAATCTTCATACTCCTAAATAGTCTGGAGGCTTTTTCTGTTTGGTTGGATTTTGTAGCCATACCTGGAGTACCTTACTCCTGTCTCTGCTCTGGGATCACTCCTGAATGGCTTGAAAAACTGTATGGAATGCTGTACTATATTTCTGGCCTTAAATTGTGCTTTGTCATTCCAGTTGCATTCACTAAATCTTGCAAAATTCAGAAAGTACATATCCAGAAACTTTTCTTTGTTTTTGTGCCATACCTCAGAGTAATCGGAATACTCTGTGTTTTCACTCAGCAAGTATTCTGGCTGGCTGGGGAAGACCATATAGGATGCCAAGGATCGACTGCAATTGCTTTAATTGTTTCTACCTCTAAGCTGGAACTTTTGAGTTATTATTATGTTTAGTGACCTTTCTGCTTAGGTAATAATATGAAGAGATAATAGACAAGCTAGACAGAGAGCCGGGAGGACAAGTCCATGATATGAAGCTTGCCACAGGAGCAGTGAGCACAGAGCAGTAAGAGCACTACCAGCATAACAATGATTGTGTGAGAGAGAAACAGAATGCCAATCTTAGACAGACGTGGGATTTTGAGGGGGAGGGACATGGGGGACCATGATGCCAGGAAAGTTGCACTGGTGAAGGGCAGTGTACAATTTATGACTAAAACTCAACCCTGAACATTTCTATAAACTTGGTGCTTAAATAAAAGATTATTAAGAAAAGAATTAGTTGAGGGTAGTAGGTTAGAAAATAAAAAAATTAGTTGAATGAAACCTGGTTAAAGCAGCAACATAGGTAGAGCAAATCATTTTGTTTTTAGGTACTAAATAAGCTGACATGAAAAGGCAAGATAGGTTGGGTGCACCATATTGAAGAGATTGGCAAAGTCTACATTAGTTTTGTGCTGGGCTTGCTCATAAATGGTTTAAAATACAAAAATATATTTCTGAGTGGGCCAGAAAGAACAGCAGAAGGGTGTTTGCCTCAAGGCTGACCCAAGTTCAATTCCCATTACCCCCAAGTCCACCAGGAGTAATTCCTGAAGTATGGGGCCAGGATTAACCCCAACTATTATCACTGAGGGAACCTCAAAATAAGGAAAGAAAATCACTTCCTTGGGGATATCAAAAACCCCATAATGATCTAAGGGCAAAGGTCAGAGTAAAGGAAAATGACAGAGGGGCCTGAGAAGGGCACCCCAACATGGGACTGTGCAACCACATTAAGAGCACAAATAGGGAGTGAAGAAATCACAGGATCTGATCTAAACATCCACAGACATGGAACCAGAAAGAGCAAAGGCAAGACAGCAAAGCTGCAGACTATTCTGGAACTCAGCATCAAGGGAATTGAAAGAGAGCAAGAGAAGTCATGTACCAATGTTCTGGGAGTCCCAGATCCCAAGCCCAGGGCCTCCATCTCACATAGGTCCATGACAATCCATATCCAAACCAAACCCTGAGCCCAACAGGTTCTTTACACACTCACCGACAAACAGGCTTCGTGGCAGCCTTCTCAGGACTCCTCCTTCTAACCAGGAGATTAGCACAGGCGTTACCCCAAAATATCCTGCTGCAGGAGAACAATCTTGGGTTAGACACAATGAAGGAGACAGCAGTCTATGCATGAGTTTGGATCACTAATGAAAATGGCCAAATCGTCGAACAAATGAAGAACAGAATCATCGCTCTCCATATGCATGTTGGTTATCACAGAGATGAGACTAGATTAAAATAAAAGAATCTAATTGAGGGGGATGGATAATACAGTGGAGCCCCCAGTACTTCTCTAAGTCCCTCAGGAAGTGAGCAATGAGTGAAAAGCCAGGAGCAAAACCAAGAACCACCAAAGCCTAAATGTGTCTTAAAAAGAGGAGGCTGGAGGTTGCTAGTCCTGATCTCCCTACCATCATATGCCATTTCAGGATTTCTAGTCTGTGTCTAAATGGAGACAGGGACCTTCCCGTCCCTCCCATCAACCCTCCTTTTCCAAAATTACAAGGATAATAGTATATTTGCATAAGGACACATCAATTTATATCATATATTTCCAGGCTGACTGAACTTCTTTTTCCTAGAAAATATATACCTCGGGGCCAGAGAGATAGCATAGAGGTAAGGCATTTGCCTTTCATGCAGGAGGTCATCGGTTCAAAACAGGAGTCCCATATGGTCCCCCGTGCCTGCCAGGAGCAATTTCTGAGCCTGGAGCCAGGAATAACCCCTGAGCACTGCCGGGTGTGACCCAAAAACCACAAAAAAAAAAATATATATATATATATATACATATATATATATATATATATACACACCTCAAAACCCAGTTGAACAAACTAATGAATTAGTTTGCAATATTTCTTTATCATACTCATATAACCTTGTTGTTTAGGAAAATAACCTCTAAAGCAGATGTACCTCTAGCCACTTTTTATACAATCCGTTCAACAGATCACTTTCTTAAACACCTGAAACTGCAGCATTCCAACCCACCAAATGGGCTATCTGAGACCACTGCAGTTGGGATTTGGAGAAATCCTGACAAATTTCCAAATCCACCATAACATCTGACCTTATAGATGAGGACCTAAAATCAACACTTAATGTTTCAGCAACAGAAATCAAGTCACTAGGTGGCAAACATAAGACATCTATAGATGAACAATTCAACCAATTCAAAGAACTCTTTCAGAATATGACAGATTCCATACAAAGAAACTGAAGGAAATAAAAAACATGTTAGCAAGCCACAATACCAGATATACACAGCTGGAGAATTGTAAAAAGTTGGATACAAGGGCCCGGAGAGATAGCACAGTGGCGTTTGCCTTGCAAGCAGTAGATCCAGCACCAAAGGTGGTTGGTTTGAATCCTGGTGTCCCATATGGTCCCCCGTGCCTGCCAGGAGCTATTTCTGAGCAGACAGCCAGGAGTAACCCCTGAGCAACGCAGGGTGTGGCCCAAAAACCAAAAAAAAAAAAAAAAAAGTTGGATACAAAATGCAAGCCAACTTTGATAAAGAAAAAAAAAAAAGACAGACAAATCACTGAAAGAAAATGTAAGGTACTTATTGAACAAAGACAAAAGAAATGATCTCTGAATGATAAGAATACCAGTGGGAGGAAAAAGTGAAAGAAGAACAAACAGTGAGGGAGATAACAACAGAGAAATTTCAACTCTCTGGCAAGAGGTTGCTATACAAATCAGAGGCAAAAAAGTGGCAACAAAATAGACTCCAATAGAAAAGCATCAAGACATCTAGGAGCAACATAACGACCAAGAACACCAACTACAGAAGATGGATTAAAACGACACTGAAGAAACATAACTGCTAGAACCACAAAGAAAGACTTCATCATAAACTCCATTCCCTGAGCTGCATAGCCACCAAGCTCTCTAGAAAAAGAGGTCTAATTTTACCATCCAAGACAAAGCAGAAGTCTTCCATACACCATGAAAGCAGCAAGGGGAGAGTAAGTAATCATGCAAGGAGTCTAGAGTTAATCCCATGACAGTATACTTCAGGGGTGGAGAAACCCTGTGTCTCCTAGGTCAAGGGAATTCCCTCTACAATAACCCCAATAGTTACTGTGCCTGTGTAGGGGGATAAAGAAAAGGAGAAAAAAAAAAAAAGCACAAAACAATCATTTTTTCCACATGTTTATATATCGATTGATCGATTTTTTTGACGTCTTTATTTTGGTGTGGAGATTACGGTTGATGTCTCCAATATTATTTTATTTTATTTTATTTTGTCTTGTCTTTCTCTTTCTTTTTGCACTCAAGCATGAGTTGATTTCAGAACCGAGACTATTGTGTGGTGCCTATCTTTATTGCTGTAGTGCTCACCAGTTATTTTTTTTAATATTTATTTATTTATTTATTTATTTTATTTATTTGTGGTTTTTCAGTCACACCCGGCAGTGCTCAGGGAATACTCCTGGCTCCAGGCTCAGAAATTGCTCCTGGCAGGCACGGGGGACCATATGGGATGCCGGGATTCGAACTGATGACCTTCTGCATGAAAGGCAAACGCCTTATCTCCATGCTATCTCTTCGGCCCCGCTCACCGGTTATTTAATTCGATAATTTTTTCTGTATTGTTGTGGTATTTCAATTACCTTTTTCACATCCTCTCTCAAACTGAGGTTGGAAGCCTCTAGAGAGACTCAGCCCATTTTCAGCGTATTTGACTTTTGATTTTTTTTCCTCTTATTTTGTTCCCAATTCTATTGCTTTTCTTGCCTTCAAACAAAGCCACATACCTCGATTTTTCTAGCTCTGCCTCTTAAATAGAAGGGAAAACAAGGGTTCCAGGACCAAACAGATATGTGATCACTAATAGTAAGCCAGACAAAGAGGGGTCCACCTACTCTAGCAGCCCGGGGGGTGATGGTGGGGTATGTGTGGGAGACTGCTCTAGCCTGCACAAAATGGATGCCATCAACCTTAGCCTCTGTCTCTGTGGAAAGTTCCACTGAGCTGTATACGTGACCGTTGGCAGGTTCTTAGCCCATGAGCAAATAGGAAATCTTTTTTTTTTTTTTTTTTTTTGGTTTTTGGGCCACACCCGGTGACGCTCAGGGGTTACTCCTGGCTATGCGCTCAGAAGTCGCTCCTGGCTTGGGGGACCATATGGGACGCCGGGGGATCGAACCGTGGTCCGTCTCCTAGGCTAGCGCAGGTAAGGCAGGCACCTTACCTCCAGCGCCACCGCCCGGCCCGCAAATAGGAAATCTTGCAACAAAAGATAGCCCCTTGTGCTAACCACAGGGCCATGAGGCCAGGAACAAGGTGTTGATAGTATTTCCTTATATGTCTCTGATTCTGGTCAAAGTTAAAGATTGCTAGGATCAGCCATTGAGTTATGCCTTCCCCTTTACCCTTCCCCACCTCCTATGGGCTGTGCTTAACAAGGCACACTCTATCCTTTTTCCCTTTTTGGCAAAATACCTGTAGTAAGCATATAATTGGTGAAAAGCTTGTTTGAATTGACCAATGCTTGTATGCCCCATAGGTTTAATGCTAAGTACCTTTATCCATTCTTGGTTATGTGCCTATGCTTGTAATATAATTGGATAAGAGATGGTTCAAAATGACCAATAGTTTTTGAGACATGCCTCCCTTAGTGTAAAAAATATATAAGCGCTTGCCCGCTTAATAAATTTGCCTGTGATCAGCAACAAGACTTAGGCCATTCTTTCTAACCTCTACAGATTTTTCCACAGATATTTCGGATCGGGTCGGCCTCGGTGAATCCACAAATAAGTTGCGGCATTCATCCCCTTTACCCTGCTGGCCGGGGTCCCCAGAAAGCCGCAGACTGGCGCCCAACGTAGGTTCTTAAGGTTACCGACCACCGATCAGACGGCAACGAGCGACAAATCCGGAGCCCGCCCCGTCAGACACCAGGTAAAAACCCCATCAGGGTGGTGCAGGGCCGTCAGACACCAGGTAAAAACCCCATCAGGGTGGTGCAGGGCTGGGTAGTCAAATCTTAGCTGAGGCATAGCCACCGTCCCATTCTTGACCTGAACAGGATGGGGTACTCAGTAAGTGTAGAAGCCCGATTTATTTCTGATATCCAGAAACAACTTAAGAGTTGTAATATTGACGTTAGAAAGAAAGATTTGTTGCAGTTCTTACTTTTTGTCCACAAGGTCTGCCCTTGGTTTGTTATTACTTGTCCTAAAATAGTGCCTTCCACTTGGGACCAAATTGGCGCGAGCTCTCCGAATATTTTGAGCACCATGGTGACCACTCCGCTAAAGATATGATGTTGCAGTACTGGCAACTTCTTTAAAATATTATAGTTGCTGCCCCCCATTGCCCGTTCTCCAGTCAGATCCTTCAATATGCACAGCAACATTTAGAGTCTGCCTCCCACTCTTACTCCCGAGCCAGTTCCTTTCCTTTGCTGATCTTGCAGACCCCGCCTTGCCTCTGCCTGATCCTCCTCCTCTCACTGACTCTGCTACTCAGACATCACCACCCTCCTCTCCTTCTCTGGTTGAGATGCTCATTCCTTTGTTACCACCCTCTACCCCCCTCTGAGTGCAGTGGCCTCTGCCCCCCCCCCCAAGGATAACACCTTGGACCCCGCTGATGTCGCAAACCTGGATAGGGAAGGTGCCGATTCCCACCATAGGGACCTTCCCCTTACTCAGGTGCCCCCTCCCTACATCCTGCCTGCTCCTCTCTCAGCTTCCTCTATCCCCGCCCCCTCGGGCCCTTTCAACACCAAATTCGTGATCTTTGGGAGATCCTTCACCTTGAACACCAGATCGTCCAACTTCGGGCTGGTCATTCCTCTCCCAGATACTTGTTTCCCTTTTTCGATGAGCCTGCGCCTGCCCCATCTGCCCTTATTCGCACACCCACCAGACCCCCGGACTCGCGCTCAGGCCCCGTGCTGCTAGGGAGGGCGGGCGGATCATGGTGAGGGTGGCCAGGATCCTGCTCCCTCCCCTGATAGTCCTGATGGGGGTCAGGACCCTGTGGACTCCGAGGACGAGGAATCGATGATTCCGATGCACCGGGTGTCCCTGTTAACAGGAGATCCCGTGTTAGCCAGCAATTGCGGGCAGTACAAGGCCCTTGATCGTAAAAGCCTCAAAGAGCTGTTTCAAGCCGTGACCTCCTATGGCCCCCAAGCCCCTTACACGCTCTCCTGCTTAGAATCTATTGGGGGGGGGGGGCGGCGCTGTCTCCCCCACTGAATGGCGCAATATTGTTCGCACTGCACTTAAGGCAGAATTCTTTGTCTCCTGGGAAGCTGACTTTCTCTCCCGCTGCAAAGCCTTTTCGGGCAGGGATTCTGATCTCTATGCTCGCATAGCCGGCCTCGTCCCTTATCATACCTTAAAGGCACAGCATACGCTTTCCAGGTCCCAGCTTGCCAACACGGCTATTGCTGCCCTCCGTGCCTGGAAGTCGCTCCCCAGAGCCGGCGCTCCAGCAGCTCCCCTCTCAAAAATCACTCTGGGACCCGATGAATCTTTCAGCTCTTTTGTCTCACAGAGGCGGCTCTGCGCGCCCTTGGCAACGCTGCCTCTATGGCAGATAGCGCCCTCATCAAACAACTTGCCTTTGAAAATGCTAATGACACCTGTAGAGCCATCCTTAAGGGTAATTCGAAAGCCAAAACTCTCCATGACATGATTAATCTCTGCAGAGAGGCCAACCAGTTCATGCATAAAGTTACCCAAGCCCTAGTTGCCTTTCATGGCCAGTCCCAAGGCAAAACCTGGCTTTCACTGCGGCCACTTTGCTTCCCGCTGCCCCCAAAAGCTGGCTCCAGCCTTGCAACTGGCCACGCCCAATCCACGCCCCTCTCTTTGTCCAGGACATGGAACCGACACAGGTCCCCAGCAACAGCACCAGGAACCAAACTCCTCTGGGATAAACTCTGAATGCTGTCCTGACACCAACTTGCACCAGTTTTAACATGACATCCTGACATGAGGAAACGGCAACAACTTGAGCTAAGAGAGGATTGCCCCATCTCAGTACCTAACGGTATGATGCAACCAGGAGACATGCCATCTCTGCCCAAAGCAAATACCAAAAATCGCTATCTACAGAAGACTGACTTTGATAAATATCTGCTGGACAGAACCTATTAAGGGACCAATGAGGAAGTTCCTAGCCTACGCCTTGGCCTAGGATTTATACAAAAACCAAAATCCCTAATTCCAGAGGTCTAACTTTGACAACTGCAACTGAGCAGAACTTCTGGAACTATGCTGAAAGACTATACCCTAGGCTCTGTCCTAGGTTCTGAACAAAAACCAAGACCACTAATTACAGAAGACTGATTACAACAACAGTGATGAAACAGAACTCCTAGAACCATAATGAAAAACTCTCTCCTAGCCTTCAACCTATGACCAACACAAATAACAAGATCTCCAGGTACAGAAGAGGATATCATCACCCACATCTGATTGGAAAGTTTTCTGGGACCATAAAAAGACTCTGGGGTGTGCAGATGAGTGAGCATGAACCTGGTAGTTATTCCCATGGCAGTATGCTTCAAGAGTGGAGAAACACTATCTCTTAGGACAAGGGAATTTCCATTGTAATTTTCCCTATATTTATTGTGCTTATGTGGAAGAAGAGGAGGAAGAAAAAGAGGAAGAGGAAAAATAAAAGGAAGAGAAAGAAAAAGAGGAAGAGGAAGAAGAAGAAGAGGAGGGAAAAGAAGAGAAAGAGCAGGAAGAGGAAGAAGAGAAAGAAGAGGAGGAAGAAGAGAAAGGGCAGAATAGAAAGAGGAAGAGGAGAGAAAGAAAAAAGAAGAGAGGAGAAAGGAAGAAGAAGGAGGAGAGGAGGAGAGAGGAGAAGGAGAAGGAGAAGGAGAGGAGAAGGAGAAGGAGAAGGGAGAAGGAGAAGGAGAAGGAGAAGGAGAAGGAGAAGGGAGAAGGAGAAGGAGAAGGAGATGGAAAGGAGAAGGAGAAGGAGAAGGAGAAGGAGAAGGAGAAGGAGAAGGAGAAGGAGAAGAGAAGGAGAAGAGAAGGAGAAGAAGAAGAAGAAGAAGAAGAAGAAGAAGAAGAAGAAGAAGAAAGAAGAAGAAGAAGAAGAAAGAAGAAGAAGAAGAAGAAGAAGAGAAGAAGAAGAAAGAAGAAGAAGACCCTTTCTCTGTAACTGATGGTTTTGGTTTTAGGTTTATTCTGTGTTTATTCTTTTTTTAATCTTGTTGATACTCCCTTATAGATTTCTGTTTCTGGTTTGTCTTGTTTTACTACCTTTTTCTTCTTTTTCCCTTCCTTCTTCTAAATAGATATTTATAACACCTAGACAGACTCCTCCTAGTTTTTCTTTTGTTAGATTGCCTTTTTTTTTTTTTTTTCTCTTTTCTTTTTTCCTTCTTCCCCCAGAAGGCCAGACAGTCGAATGTTCATTTGGTGGAAATAAAAAACTGACCAGACATGAATAACAAATTCGAAAGTCAACCACAACAGAATCGATTCCCAATCTACAACAAGCTGTACAAGGGGGGGAACAGTTACACTAGCATTACGTGGGGTAAAAGGTGGGGAGATGTGGGATGCATGCTGGGAACAAGGGTGGAGGGAGGACAACAATGGTGGTGTGGGAATGGCCCTCACTCAACTCATTGTCACTATGTGCCTCAAATATTACTGTGAGAGAATTGTAATTTCACCTTGACCCACAATTAATTACTTAAATAAAAAAATATATTAAAAAAAAAGAAATGAAAGGGAAGAGATTAAAACAGAACCCCAAGAAATCCAAGATATCTTAAGAGTTTATTATGAACAGCTGTATTTATTTAAGCTAGAGAACCTGAAAGAAATGGACAGATTTCTGGAAAAATATCTTCCAATACTGAGTGACAAAGTAAAAAGTCTAAAACAGTGCCAATCACAAGTAAGGAATTTGAGACAGTAATTAAGAAACTCCCACCAGGAGCAGGCAGGCTTACAGATGAAATTTATCATTCAAAGATGAAATACTACCATTAACTATCCAAAACATCGAAAAGATGGGAATCTTCCAAATTCCTTCTATGAAGCTAATATCACACTCATTCTCAAAGCTGACAGATACTATGAAGAAAGAAAACTACAGGCCAGTTTCAATAATGAATATAGATGCAAAAATCCTTAACAAAATCTTAGCAAACTGAATCCAACAACATATCAAAAAGATTATAATCATGTCCAAGTGAGTTTTATCTCAAGAATACACGAATGGATCAATATACACAAATAAACCAACATCATACACATCAGTAAAAGTAAGGATAACAATCTTTTGATCATATGTATCGTTGCAGAGAAAGCATTGGACAAAATCCAACAACCATTCATGAAGAAAACCTTCAACAAAATAGGTGTGGAAGGACCTTCCTCAAGATAGTAATAGCGGGGCCGGAGAGATAGCATGGAGGTAAGACGTTTGCCTTTCATGCAGAAGGTCATCGGTTTCTGATCCCGGTGTCCCATATGGTCCCCTGTGCTTGCCAGGAGCAATTTCTGAGCATGGAGCCAGGAGTAACCCCTGAGCACTGCCTGGGAGAGACCCAAAAAACGAAAAAAAAAGAGAGACAGTAATAGCTACCTATAAAAATGCCTCAGTTTGACATTATTCTTTTTTTTTTTGGGGGGGGGGAGGCCACACCCGGTGGTGCTCAGGGGTTACTCCTGGCTGTCCTGCTCAGAAATAGCTCCTGGCAGCACGGTGGGACCATATGGGGACACCGTGATTCGAACCAACCACCTTTGGTCCTGGATCGGTTTGCTTGCAAGGCAAACACCAGCTGTGCTATCTCTCCGGGCCCGACATTATTCTTTTTTTTTTTTTTTGGTTTTTGGGCCACACCAGGTAATGCTCAGGGGTTACTCCTGGCTATGTGCTCAGAGAGTTGCTCCTGGCTTTGGGGGACCATATGGGAACACCTGGGGGATCGAACTGCGGTCCGTCCAAGGCTAGCGCAGGCAAGTCAGGCACCTTACCTTTAGCGCCACCGCCCGGCCCCCCCCCCCGACATTATTCTTAATGGTGAAGAAAATGAGAGCATTTCCACTAGGGTCAGGCACTAGGCAAGGATGTCCTTTGCTTCCACTCTGATTCATCACACTATAAGAAATCCAAATAAAAGCAATCAGGCAAGAGAAGGAAATCAAAGAATCCAAATAGAAAAGGAAGTGAAACTATACTTGCACATGAAAAGATGATATAAATAGAAGAGCATAAAGAGCCTAAACAAAAGCTTCTAAAAACAATAAACTAATACAGCAAAGTTAACAGTACAAAGCCAATACACAAAACAGTTGCATTCCTTTATACAAGAGTCTATCCCATTTAAAATACTGTCCATGAGGCCAGAAAAAGCAATGACAGGGAGAGAGGTAAAGATTAATGCAACATCCCAGAGACTGAGGATACTACCACCTTCCTTCTACCAAGGGCCTTTGGCCCACTCAAACATATCGAGGCTCACTGAAGCCAGAGAGAAAGCTCCATTTGAGGGAGACATTAATAATAGCAGGGGAGATCCCAGCTCAGAAACTGAAGGCCTTTGTATCTGAGAAAACCTCACCAGCCTACTACAGAAGATGGAGGGATCCAAGCCCAGCAGAATGATCATACTTGGGGAGAAACTGCTTCAGAACCTCTTATAAACAACTTTCTTTTTTTTTGGTTTTTGGGCC
Organism: Suncus etruscus; assembly: GCF_024139225.1. NCBI lineage: Eukaryota > Metazoa > Chordata > Mammalia > Eulipotyphla > Soricidae > Suncus > Suncus etruscus. The sequence continues at coordinate 109,239,713 of NC_064858.1, forward strand.
ACACCCCAGTGTGTGCTCAGAGGTTACTCCTGGCTGTCTGCTCAGAAATAGCTCCTGGCATGGCACAGGGGACCATATGGGGACACCGGGATTCAAAACCAACCACCTTTGTCCTGGATCGGCTGTTTGCAAGAGCAAACAGCTGTGCTATCTCTCCGGGCCCTATAAACAACTTTACTAATAGGGTTAATCTATTGACCCTATTTGCATCAGTCATTATATTGCTGACTAAACTGTGTGTTCTACTGTAAAGATTCTAATTCTGTTGTGTTCTAGGGCCCCTGCAAATAGAAAAATTTGCATTCAAACCTCAGTGGGTTTAGTATTAGTTTTGCATAGTTCCAAAGAAATTTAAAAATGTTAGATTTTTTTTTTTTTTTTTTTTTTTTTTTTTTGGTGGTTTTTGGGGTCACACCCGGCAGTGCTCAGGGGTTACTTCCTGGCTCCATGCTCAGAAATTGCTCCTGGCAGGCACAGGGGACCATATGGGATGCTGGGATTCGAACCGATGACCTCTTGCATGAAAGGCAAACGCTTTACCTCCATGCTATCTCTCCAGCCCCTAAAATGTTAGATTTTTAAAAGTTCTCAGCTATCCTAGTGAATGTTTCCTAATTGCTCTGATGTTAGTGTATATTATTTAGCAACTTATTCACAAATTATGCCTGCAAAATATTCTGTCTTTGCCTGAAGAAGTCTATGGAAAAGGAACTTTAATACTATACTCTTATTACAGTGCTCATTATAAGAATGTTTTTAGCAAACTTATTTTCAAACTATATATATATATATATATTTCTGCAGATATATATATATATATATATCTGCAGAAATGTTCTTGTGATTTTATTTAAGAGATGTTATAAGAAACTCAAATGTTCTACACTTGTATTATGCTCGGTGTAAGAATGTTTAAGAGTTTTCAAATTAAGTGTATCTGCAGAAAGGTTCTAATATTTATGTTCAGAGAAGTCTATGAAATAAAATTTGGTGAAATGCATAAGACAAAGATGAAATATGTATGTACAATCTGATCTTTGATGCTTTTATAGCTTTTACTGTGCCTATTGCAAAATACCCATTTTTATAACTTCTGATCTAGGGTTCCTGCCTCTGAGGGAGAAAAGTAGAAGAAAACTTATAGTTTTTCCTATTTTTGTTGTGTTCTAAACAGAAAGGGTGGGATTGTAACATGACACCTAGCTATTAACCCAAAACAAAGGCATTCTCCCATCTTCCTCTTTCCCTTAAATCTCTCTTCTGATCTATAAAGCACTCCTGGATCACTCTCAACCTTCCCCCTTTTGGTGTAATGAGAATTGGTTTAATAAAAGAAAACGAAGTTCTGGATTTTGGTTCTCTCAGACCAAGAGGGAGTGGCCATTACTCTCATCTGACTAGCTTGGATTATTTCTTTGCCGCTACTCTGCTAAGACCTCTCCAATGGGAGTTAGAAATATATGGAGGGAGAAAGGGGTGATCTCACAATTCATGGATTTTATTTTACAACCACTTATTAGGGAATTCCAAATCAAGATAACAATGAGATATCATTTTACACCAGTGAAGACAGCACACATCAAAAATATTGAGAGCAATCTCTGCTGGCAGGGATGTGGTCAGAAAGAAATACTCCTCTGCTACTGGTGGAAATACTGCCTGATCCAACCCCTATGGAAAACCATATGGAGGGTTCTTACTACCCTCAAAATTGAGCTGCCATGTGACCAGGCAAATCCTCTTTTGGGTATGTATCCCTCAGTCAGAAGTTAGGGCAAATGACATGATCAGAGTTGACAATAATTTAATCCCCCAAACCATAGCTTGCACCAAGCCCCACCAGAAGGGATTTCTGGGTGCATATCTGGGCATAAGTCACTGGACTGCCTGTCTAAATATAAAACAAACAAAAAAGTCATAATTGTCCATGACCCAAGGATGGATGCAATGTATTGGGTAATATGCTCTGGATGCAGGAATATCAGATTTGATACCAGCCCAAAATAATGTCTCAGCAAGCACTGGGAGAGACCCCAGGATCTGCTACTGAGTGGAACTTTGACCATGAAAGAAATTAACTCACTTATAAATTTTGCAGTGTCATTAGGATTGAAACAATAGTTGAGAGGAGAGAACGTGACCATAAAGAAGACAACCCAGGGATGATCACTGCAACCAAGGTGATGCCAAAACACATCAGGATGATCCTTGAATCAGAGTCCAGAGGCTAAGATCACACAGTTCATGAACTCACATCATTTTTGGCCATATCACTTCTGGATCTGTGCTCAAAAAGGTCAGGCTTAGGGGAGCATATGCAGAACAGGGGATCAAGTCCAGTTTGGTCCTGATATGGCAAACCCATGAAACAATGTATATTGCTATCCCTGAAAAGACATTTACAAATATAAAATTGGAGGCTGGGGTCAGAACAGTAGGGAAGCGGGGCTAGAGATAGCACAGACACAGGGCATTTGCCCGACCTGGGACAGAACCAGCTTCGATTGTCAAAATCCCATGTGGTTCCCTGAGCCTGCCAGGAGCGATTTCTGAATGCAGAGCCAGGAGTAACCCCGGAGCGCTGCTGGATATGGCTCAAAAACAAAATAAATAAAAACTTTAAAACAAAAAGAACAATAGGGAAGAGCTTGACCTTGAATTCAGCAGAATCATGTCCTCTGTTGAGCCCATATCCATGCAGATCCAGGCACCTCCCAGTCACCCCAGGTTGTAACCCAAAGGAGAGGCTCAGGGCCAGGGTAGCTCTCACCTACAGCCTGCAGGTGCTCATACGTCTCTAGCATCACATCTCTGTAGAGCTCCCTTTGAGAGACATCCAGGTACGTCCACTCCTCTGGGGAGAAGCTCATGGCCACATCAGGGAAGGTCACCAATCCCTAAACACACAAAGGAGGAGGTCAGGTCCAAGGCTCAACCAGGGCCCTAGGGGGGAGATAGGATCCCTTAGGTCCTAGAGGGACTCAGGGCCTCGCCAATGTGTCCTTGTGAGCACCAGCCTCCACATCCTCTCTCCATGGGCACCCAGAGGGGACGGTTCCCAAACATCTTGCTAGAAAGTCTTATCAACCAACATAAGCCAAGTATTCAAGAAGGTTCTTAGAGGTGCTGCTTTGCACACAGACCACCCAGGGCCAATCGGTACATTAGAGTCGCTGAGCACTGGTGGATGAAACCAAGACTACAGAACGAAACAGAGCTGAAACAGCAACTCTGGAGGTGGTCCAAAACGCTAAACACATACTAGCCCCTCCTGCCACCAGAGCCCATCTCTGCCCAGGACACAAGCAGCGAGAAGGTAAATTGACCAGTGAGTGAATCAAATCTGAGTTTGGGGATATCGGTACTCATGGTTCACACCCAAACAAATCCCTCCTGGTGCAGGTCAAATGGCCCAACTCGGGCTGGAGAGAAAGCACGGTGGTAGGACGTTTGCCTTAAACGCAGTCAGCACCAGATGAACCCCAGTTAAATTCCTGACATCCCATACGGGCCCTCGAGCCTGCCAGAATTAATTTCTGAGTGCAAAGGCAGGAGTAAGCCGTGAGTGCCACCAGGTATGATTCCCCCCCCCCCCCCAATCAAGAAAAGAAAATGACCCAACTCCCAGCAACTACGACTTCCAGAAAGAACCTTTGCCCGTTTCCCAATTAGAACCACAAGCCATGGGACAACAGACAAGGAGGCTTTGGAAATGCACCTGGTTTACTGAGGAAAAATGTGGCTCCAGGCCAAAGCCTGACTCTGCATAGTCAAGGAGAAAAATGTTGAGCTGCATGTCCCGGGCCTTGAGCAACAGTGCCAGGACCAACATGGACCAACATGTGATCAATCCCAGGTACAAGCTGGTGTCCTGTATGTCGCCTGGCGCAAACCCTCTCTGTAGAGTCAAGGAAAAGCCTGAGCACCACCAATGTAGCACAAAATTCAGGACAAAAGAGAAAAAGCAGACACAGCACAGCACAAAGAACCTAAAACCAAAACCAAATGAAACCCACAGGAAAATGCACATGCACGAAAGGTCCTTGCTGTGTTCCTTCAAATAAGCAGAAAATTCTTCACCAGGAGCCCAATCAGTGTGGCATCTAAGAGCAGCAGAAAATCACTAAAGAACCGTGTGCTGGGCCAGACCATCCAGACAAATTTAGTGGGCGCTTGCCTCGGATGGAGCTGTCCTAGGCTGAATCCCTGATAACCCACAGGGTCCCAGTCCCAGAGGTATGATTCCAGAATGCAGAGCCCGAAGAATTTTCTTTTTTCTTTCTTTTTTTGGGGGGTCACACCCGGCAATGCTCAGAGGTTACTCCAGGCTCTCTGCTCATAAATCGCTCCTGGCAGGCTCAGGGGACCATTTGGGATGCTGGGATTTCAACTACCGTCCTTCTGTGTCTAAGACAAATGCCCTACCGCTGTGCTCTCTCTCCGGCCCAGAAGAATTTTCTTTCAGTCGTGATGCCGTAACTCAGAAATGAATCCAAGATCCTTTGTCCAGGTGAGGGAAGAATGTTATTTTATGGCAGAAATCCTGGGATCAAGGTCTCTTTCACCAACATCCAGGTTTCTATGGTCAGGAGCTCAACCCTGGCATCCAACCTGGCCTCCAAAGCAGTCTCAGGCTGGCAGGGCTAGGTGACCCGAGAACACCGAGTCCGAAGGAAGGTGTGAGCAACACTCGCACAGCTCCCAAAATGAACACGAGACAGCAAAGCAAACAAGAACAAAAGGAAAAAAGGAAAAAAAGAACCAACGGCGGAGACCCGGGCCCCCGAAGGAGTGGCAGCGGCCACACCCGTCCCCGGATTCCTGCCTGAAACCTCCGTGAGCCGCCAGGCTGTCCTCGGCGCCACACTCCCTCCCTCCCTCCCTCCCTCCCTCCGTCCGTCCGTACCTGGGCGCGGGGCGTCCGACGGCGAGACCCCATCTCCTCCAGCCTGGCGACGCCTGAGCCGCCGCCGCCGGGCCCAGGTCCGGGGAAACTGTCGGCCCGGCCAGGAGCGCCCGAGGAGCGCAGGCGAGCCGCCTCCCGCGGGTCTCGCTGGGTCCCCCAGATCCGCCTCCCGTGGGTCTCGCTGGGTCCCCCCAGATCCGCCTCCCGCCGGGTCCGCCCCCGCCCGAGCAGCGAGGGCCCAGCACGACCCTCCGACGGGCCCCCGAGTCCGCGCGCGGGGTCTCCGGGCAGACCGGCCTTCTCCAGGCGGGACAGGCCCGCAGCCGCGGAGCCCAGCGGTCTCCCCCGACCCCGCTTCCAAACCACCCCCGACGCCCCGCGGAGGAGGGCGGCAGGAGAAGGCAGGGCTCGAGAGCGCGGGGTCCAACGCGGGCCGAGCCAGCGCCGCCACGACAGAGCCGCAGGGAGTGAGCGCGAAGACCCGGAGGCCGACCGCGGCCCCAGCGCCGGGTGGAGCGAGAGCCGCTCCGAGCGCCCGCAGCGCCCCCGCCGGGACCCCGGGGCGCTCGAGGGGCCCCTCGACGGACGGACGGACGGTCGGACGCGGAGGAAACCGCCCCTCGAGGCCCCCGGCCGCCGGGACCCCGGAACCGCCGTCCCCCTCCCGCCTGGCGCCCGGCGTGACGTCGAGCGACTTCCGGCGGCGTCTTAAAGGGCCAGGCTCCGTCGACGCACCAGCCCCTTCCGGGCCTGAAGGGCGACTTTTACCTGGCACTCGATCGACTCCTAGGCGGAAACGGGAGGACCTTTTTCAGAGACACAGAGGCACACCCACCGTGGGAGTGTGGTGAGCGCTCCGTGTGCGGCCAGTCTCCTCCACCTGTGCAAAAGCCATGTTATGCCCCCACAGAACGGAAAGAAAATGCACGTATTTGCCAGTTAAAGGCCTCAAGAGTGCCTGAGCCATAGGACAAAGGCTGGGCTAATGCATGGCAGTCGACCTGCCTGGGTTCAAGCCCAGGCATCCCATGGGGTCCACGAGGCATCCCATGGGGTCCATTCCTGCGTGCACAACAAGAGAAAAGCCTGCACGTTCACTGCCACATGTGGTCTTGAATGCAAAATAATTTTTACGAAGATCCCACTATAGCCTATTCCTCTGAAACATCAATGACTTTGTTTTTCAATTTAATTATTTTTGTATGCTTTTGGGGTCCCCACCAGGCTATCCTCATATTTACTCTGGCTGTGCACTCACAAATCACACTTGGTACTATTTACAATAGCCCAATCTGGAAACAACACAATTGTCCAAGATCAGATGAGTGGATAAAGAATCTTTTGGGTACATCTATGCACTGGAATACCATGTAGCTTTTAGGATAAATGAAGTCATGACATTTGTTGATACATAGAAGGAGATGGAGAGTATTATGCTGAGTGAAATGAGTCATAGGGAATAGAACATAGAAGAATCTCACTTGGGCCGGCGTGGTGGCGCTAGAGGTAAGCTGTCTGCCTTGCTAGCGCTGGCCTAGGACAGACCGCGGTTCGATCCCCCCGGCGTCCCGTATGGTCCCCCAAGCCAGGAGTGACTTCTGAGCGCATAGCCAGGAGTAACCCCTGAGCGTCACCGGGTGTGGCCCCAAAAGCATAAGAAAAAAAAAAAAGAATCTCACTCACTTGTGGGATATAAACAATAATAAAGTATAGATGGAATATCCAGAGACAATAGAGATGAAAACCAGGAGAACCGGTCATTGGTAAGAAGCTTGCCACAAATTTTGGAGTAGTACAGTTAGGGTACAGAAGGCACCACTCTGCCAGTGACAATAATAGTTGAAACTTAATGCTCTGCACACAAACTATGTGCTAAAATGAAATGAAATGATATGTACAGTTTCCCCTCATTAACAGGAGTGCAGCCCAATGTCCAAAAAGGAAATAATGAGAGAGAGAGAGAGAGAGAGAGAGAGAGAGAGAGAGAATGTTCAGAGGCAAGTGAGAGGGCAGAAGGGAAACTGGGCATATGGATGGTAAGAAATGGACACTGTGGGGCCGGGAAGGTGGCGCTAGAGGTAAGGTGTCTGCCTTACAAGCGCTAGCGTAGGACGGACCGCAGTTCGATCCCCCGGCGTCCCATATGGTCTCCCCAAGCCAGGGGCGATTTCTGAGCGCATAGCCAGGAGTAACCCCTGAGCGTCAAATGAGTGTGGCCCAAAATTTAAAAAAAAAAAAAAAAGAAAAAAAAAAGAAATGGACACTGTTAAAGGAGATGTACATTGTATGACTGAAACTCAAGCATGAACAACTTTGTAATCAAGGTATTTGACAGAAGTATTTAGTTAATAAAAAGTTTATTAAAATGTAGATATTGGGGGCCGGGCAGTGGCGCTGGAGGTAAGGTGCCTGCCTTACCTGCGCTAGCCTTGGACGGACCTCGGTTCGATCCCCCGGCGCCCCATATGGTCCCCCAAGCCAGGAGCAACTTCTGAGCGCATAGCCAGGAGTAACCTCTGAGCGTCACCGGGTGTGGCCCAAAAACCAAAAAAAAAAAAAAAATGTAGATATTGTAGACCTGAGTTCTAAACAAGGAGGAATATCATTTTTTTCAAAAGTCACAAGGCAGGATTCTTTGGGTTCTGAGCAGTGAGAGAAGCCCATTTGTAAAAACCACATGGTGTGGGTCTTCACAAGCCTATTTCCATAGACACAGCCCCAAGCCAGCTGGCCATGTCAGGTAGCCTATCAGGGAAGGACAAGGGAACTGTCTGAAGATACCCCTAGACAATAGCCAATCATTTTAAGAATCATCAGAAATCTGGAACCTCCCTATACCTCCCTATATATATAATATATATATTATTCGCTTACCGAATAATCGCAATAAAAATTGCATTAGTAAGGAAAAATCGCATTAAACATTCGCATACCCCAGCAGTTCCATTCGGGGTATGCAAATGTTTAATTCGATTTTTTGCTATTTTTTCTTACTAATGCGATATTTTATTGCGAATATTTGGTAAGCGAAATCCCTTATGCGGCCCTGCCTCACCCCGACTTTGCCTACTGCGGCCCCAAGGTAAATTGAGTTTGAGACCCCTGACCTATACCCTTTCCCTATATAATCCTCCATGACCTTGAGCGGGGCTCATCTACTTCAGGAGGTGGCCCTGGCTGACCAGTATGAGGTACTTGTTGACAGACAGATTAAAGTATTAAACTTTATTCCAGTTGTGTTGTCTTGTCTTCTACTCAGGACCCAAGCAGATAGATTAAAGGTAGAAAAAGGGAGGGGCTGGATGGGGCTAGAGTGATAGCACATTCAGTAGGGCATTTGCTTTATACCACCCACTCTTGTTAAATTTCAGTGTCGGTTTATTCTTGCTACTTGCTCCAACCTCTGGGACAGATAGGCATAGTGTAATTTCCAATTATCAACTTGGCTCATTGATTCCTGTGGCCCTTCTTTCCCTTATTTCCCTGGAAGCTTTTCCTGATAACCATTCTACTCCATATTTTCCCTAGATATTTCACCACCTTAGAAATCATTGAAGGGAATGTGGCCGAGGATCAATTTTTTTCTGTAACTACTTCAAGCTGGCAAGGGACTATAGTTTTCATTCCTAAATAGGATGAAATCTCATGTTACCCTAAATGAGCAGTTAACTGGTTCACTTCTTCGGTCTCAACGCCTGTAAAGGATCAGATCAATTAGAGAGGGGAATATTACTTAACCCAATCAGGCCATGGAGCCTGAATGGTACAGCTGTGCTTATTATCTGTAATGATAACACGAGTTAAACAACAGAAACCAAAGCATCATAGCATTATCAACAAGCACAGTTCTGAGTTATTTCAGCCAGACTAATGCTTGTATTTACAGTTTATGATCTGGTCTAGTACAACTAGTAAGAACATTTCTACATAGATTACTCCAAAGAAGTGGGTTTTAAGTTAGGTCCACTAGAATGTGTTTAATTTAATCAACTACAGAAAAATAGTTTTTCCTCTCCAACTTCAACTTTTACCTTGCCAGATATTTGAATAATTTTGGCTCTTTCTTTTGCAATGATCGAGAAATCTCCACCTGGGGCACCCCCATTACTTACAGAGAATTTCTGAGGATAGGGTGGGGACACAGCCAGTTTATCATGTCATGGTCACTCAGGCTTGGCTGATCAGCATGATGATCTTGTGGATGGCTGTGGGTATCTCACCCTCTGCAGGATTTCTCTAGAGGTCACCTATCCCACTCCCCTTCAGGATTGGAAGAGACTCTGACCTCGAGTCCTCTTTTCCTTTTCTTGAGACTGAGGGTGGAGGGTGAGAGCAGGGCCCAGGCTATGGCCAGTTAGTGCAGGTCCAGAAACTCCAAGGAAATCTCCAATTTCCTTACTCAGGTGTCTTTCCGGTCTTTACAGCCAAATGCTTAAGGGTGCCTGCTTGTCACACCGCCTCAAACCCGATTATTCCCTTCACTAATTTTAAGATTTCCTTTCTCATGGAGATCAATCCTCATGCAGAGAGGGAAGCCATCTGCTTGTATCTTCTGCAAAGCAACATGATGCTGTGACACATAACAGTACTAAAAGGAGCTAAGAGAGAGAAAAAGCAAATGTTACTTAAATTTGCACAGAAAAATCCTAAAACCATTTGATTATTGTCTAGGGACTTTTTACAATAAGATTTTCCATAATTTTAATTCTTTAAATCATGACCATATTCACAATGCTCCTTGTGATACATTTATTAATATCCTTTGCAACCTCCCGCGGGGGTGTGGAAATGAAGGTTGCTAGTTATTCGCGGGTTTGCCCGAGCAGAACCGACCTGTAAAGAAGAACTTGAGAAGTTAGTAAGAGAAGCCCTCAAGACTGCACATGCTGTTCAAAAGGGATTTATTGTCGGGGGGAATCAGCTTTTAAGGGCTGAAATACGTCAGAGGGTGTTACAAGTTTTCCACCAATCACAGTTACAAGCATTCATTAGCATAAGCTGGGGCAGGTAATAGGGAGGGGCAAAGAGGTAGAGAGCACGTTTTACCTGAAGGCATAAGATTCAAACAGAGTTTTATAAATTATACTCAACAAGCATAAATAGAACATCAGCTGTAATCCTTTAGCTAACACAAAGGCAAGTTGCTCTATATTTTTCTTTCTGGCTGGATGTATTGGGCTGCTTTGAATTACTTTAGTATTTGTCTATTTCCTTTGTTCTCAAGGCATGGGCGCCTTTGGTCACGTGGGTGACCAGATTAGGAATTACTGAGGTGTCCTATGTTTTAGGTTTCATCAGCTAGGCTCCCCACAATCCTTGGCAGCAAATAATGAAGAATTGTAAAAACGTTTTAATCATGCTTAATTATACATACACAAAATAAAAGTCTACTTAGTCTCCTGGCCTCAGTTTACAGGCAGAAGACACCAGCAATCCACATTACACAAATTAATTTTGAATACCAGGAAGAATGCCCACTATTTTGGCAGACTTCAGACTTTAAAGAATTTATAATCAACAATTACCAATTTTTCAAAAAAATTTAAATAGGGGGGCCGGGTAGGTGGCGCTGGAGGTAAGGTGCCTGCCTTGCAAGCGCTAGCCAAGGAAGGACCGCGGTTCGATCCCCTGGCGTCCCATATGGTCCCCCCAAGCCAGGGGCGATTTCTGAGCACATAGCCAGGAGTAACCCCTGAGCGTCAAATGGGTGTGGCCCAAAAACCAAAAAAAAATTTTTTTTAAATAGGACTTTAATAATTTTTCTTAAACTCTTTTTTTTTTTTTTTTTTTTGGTTTTTGGGCCACACCTGGCGGTGCTCAGGGGTTACTCCTGGCTGTCTGCTCAGAAATAGCTCCTGGCAGGCACGGGGGACCATATGGGACACCGGGATTCGAACCAACCACCTTTGGTCCTGGATTGGCTGCTTGCAAGGCAAACACCGCTGTGCTATCTCTCCGGGCCCTTTCTTTTTTTTTTTTTTTTTTTTTTTTTTTGGTTTTTGGGCCACACCCTGTGACGCTCAGGGGTTACTCCTGGCTATGCGCTCAGAAGTTGCTCCTGGCTTCTTGGGGGACCATATGGGACGCCGGGGGATCGAACCGCGGTCCGTCCTAGGCTAGCGCAGGCAAGGCAGGCACCTTACCTCCAGCGCCACCGCCCGGCCCCTACGGGCCCTTTCTTAAACTCTTGATCATTTCCTTAAAACGTTTATGTTTTAGATGTTTATAAGATCTCTTATTACCCCATTTTTACCCAATAGCATGAGAACACTATAACATGTTTTAAAACATTCAAACTCCTTTTATGCCAACCTAAGACATCTTAATAATAATCATCCCGTTTCATTTTACAGTTTTTTTCTTAGTACACATTCCCAAACCCTTTTAAGATGTCTACATTCAGCCACTTTCCTCTTTCCTTTCTTCTCCCCCGCTTTTTTATTTCCCACACCTGGCTGCGCTCAGGGGTTCCTCCTGGCTCTCTAGACTCAGAAATCGCTCCTGGCAAGCTCGGGGGACCATATGGGGTGCCGGGGTTTGAACCACCGTCCTTCTCTCTAGGGCAATTCTCCAATTAGAAGTTCCAGGACATCCACAAAGCATGGCTGCCTGGGGTGCATGCTCCGCCCACCTCTCAGCGCCTCAGCCCAGCGCCAGCCCAGCTCTTCACACCAGGAGCAGGAAGGGAGGCAACCTTTCCACCGTCCTTGTGCATGCAAGGCAAATGCTCTACCTCCACGCTGTCTCTCCGGCCCCTCCTCTGTCCTTTCTAACTTCTGGGGCGGTGGTCCAGCCTCTCCTTAAGAAAGACCAGCTTCCTGGGGCCGGGTAGGTGGCGCTGGAGGTAAGGTGTCTGCCTTGCAAGCGCTAGCCAAGGAAGGATTGCGGTTCGATCCCCCGGCGTCCCATATGGTCCCCCCAAGCCAGGGACGATTTCTGAGCACATAGCCAGGAGTAACCCCTGAGCGTCAAATGGGTGTGGCCCAAAAACCAAAAAAAAAAAAAAAAGAAAGACCAGCTTCCCAATTTAACAGCCTAGAACCCAGCACTAGGGCCCTATAGTGGAGCTTTAAATTGTCTGCTACCAATTTGGAACCACTTTGCTGAATATTCTTGCACCTAGCGGGACCAAATTTATCTTATGGTACTTATTAAAGATCTTTAACCCAGTTCTGTTGATTCCTTTCCTTCAGATATTCACAATCTAGTACCACACAAGATATTCACATTAAAGCTATCTTAAGACCAATATTAAGTTTGGTGAATTAAATTTGACATGGAATTCAGTCACTTTAACAATATCATGCACTCACAAAATTAACAATATTGTTAAAAGGCCAACCACACAATTTGCAACATTTCCCACCCAATTGTTCATTCTAAGAAACCTCTAAGTCAAAGAAACTTAAATGCTCAATTTTTCTTTCCCACCATTAACAAAACAAAGACTTTCTCCCTTAGCTCTGGTCCCTCCTTTGATATGTAAAGGACCCATCTGAATCACTCTGCCTCCACCCCCCATCCCCAGCCTGGTGAGTCTGACATTACAGACAATAGGCCCTGGGGGCTGGGCGAATTCCTCTCTTCAGATAAACTCCAGTCTCCAGACAAAAAAATGGCCAGGCACCTTTTTGTTCTTCTTTCCAGCCAAAAAAGCGACCAAGTGATGGTGGCTTTGAAGATCTGTTACTCTATTTCAACCCACTTTGTCTACTCTCCCTCTCAATTTTTTTTTTTTTTTTTGGTTTTTGAGCCACACCCGGTGACACTCAGGGGTTACTCCTGGCTATGTGCTCAGAAGTCGCTCCTGACTTGGGGGACCATATGGGAAACCGGGGATCGAACCGCTGTCCATCAAAGGCTAGCGCAGGCAAGGCAGGCACCTTACCTCTAGCGCCACCGCCCGGCCCCACCCTCTCAATTTTTATTATAACTGTCACAGTTTTCTGCACAATGTATATGTTTATACGTAGCATGTGCCAGCAATGTATTTACACATAGCATTTGTAGTTGGGAAGTTATTTTCCCTGTCTTTGTCTTTTGTTGAAATGTAATTAAACTCTTTTTTGTTTTTGCTGTGGGAAAAAAAAATGAAAATTTGTACGAGGATATTTTCTAATCAGTTTAATCCCCCCCCCTTTTTTTTTTTGGTAATCATAAGATTTGGTGGGGAGGTTATATAGCTTCATTATAGCTAGGCATTCTTTGGTTTTATTATTATTATTATTATTATTACAGTTTTCCCCCCTTTATTTTTGTGTTTTATAATCTATGGCATTTAAAAACTGCTGAATTTGCATTATTTACAAGTTTAAGAATACCTAGTAACATAGAGCTGTCTGCCACAGCCTTTTTATACAAAGTTTACCATTGTTAAAATGATTAGCTCCTTTTCTTAACATTTCAAATCCCAAAATAGTTTAAATTGGTATTCTAATCAAATCTTCCCAGGATATGCTCTAGATTCTGCTCTATAATCATGAGTTTGTATGGAGTGATTCTCCATAGATAAAAAATATTCTAATGAAATGCCTTAAGAAGTCACAAATTGGCTTCTGTTTTATTCAGTAGTCAGTTTTATTAAGTAGTCAGAAAAAGGGATACTGAAACTTTTTGTATGTAACAGCATATTAAACTGGAGACAGTGAGTTAAATCAGCTATGAAGCTAATATTAAAATCATGTTCTTAGATGCTTTAAGTGTATTTTATAATGCTTGCTTTTGTACAAAAAAAAACAATGATGAAAGATTAATCTTAGAGAAAATGTTCATCTCTTCAGAGGATACATTTTTTTTATTAATTCTGGAAAAAAATCACAGTTACATATATGTTATTTTCCAAAAGGATTATTAATAGAGCATTTTGAGATGAGTTAGTTTAAGACAATTAGCGCTCAGGGGTTACTCCTGGCTCTATGCTCAGAAATAGCCCCTAGCAGGCTTGGGGGACATATGGGATGCTGAGATTTGAACCACCATCCTTCTGAATGCAAAGCAAATGCCCTACCTTCATGCTATCTCTCTGGCCCTAAGAATTTTTTTTGGTTTTTTTTTTTTGTTTGTTTTTGGGCCACACCCGGTAACGCTCAGGGGTTACTCCTGGCTATGCACTCAGAAGTTGCTCCTGGCTTGGGGGACCATATGAGACGCCAGGGGTGGTCCGTTCAAGGTTAGCGCAGGCAAGGCAGGCACCTTACCTCTAGTGCCACCGCCCGGCCCCTTAAGAATATTTTTAAGGGCCCGGAGAGATAGCACAGCGGTGTTTGCCTTGCAAGCAGCCGATCCAGGACCAAAGGTGGTTGGTTCAAATCCCGGTGTCCCATATGGTTCCCCGTGCCTGCCAGGAGCTATTTCTGAGCAGACAGCCAGGAGTAACCCCTGAGCACCGCCGGGTGTGACCCAAAAACCAAAAAAAAAAAAAAAAAAAAAAGAATATTTTTAAATAGGCTCACTGTCAAATTTAATGTTACTTTTTTTTAAATAGAAGACTAGAACAAAGTATTAAGACACTGCACCTCCCTACAAATATTTTTCATGACCACATTCATACAATGTTAATACATATGTGAATTTTTGCAAAAATGTATTTTATCATATTAATATGGTATTATTTTTTTTTTTTAAATATTTTTTTTTTTGGTTTTTGGGCCACACCCGGTGACGCTCAGGGGTTACTCCTGGCTATGCGCTCAGAAGTCGCTCCTGGCTTGGGGGACCATATGGGACGCCGGGGGATCGAACCGCGGTCCGTCTCCTAGGCTAGCGCAGGTAAGGCAGGCACCTTACCTCGAGCGCCACCGCCCGGCCCCAATATGGTATTATTTTAAAAAATTTTAAAAATAATATGGTCAATTCAGAGAATGAGTCTCTATAAGGTCATTTAAAACATATCTAATATAGATATAGATATACTTCAGGAGGAGGTTAATATTCACTGTATATAGATCTTAAAATTCATAAACATGTCCTGTATCTCAGAATAAAAAATGTTATATATTTGAAGTCATGCATGGTAAAGAGTGTGTTAATATTGTTATAAAACGGGCCTGGAGAGATAGCACAGCGGTGTTTGCCTTGCAAGCAGCTGATCCAGGACCTAAGGTGGTTGGTTTGAATCCCGGTGTTCCATATGGTCCCCCGTGCCTGCCAGGAGCTATTTCTGAGCAGACAGCCAGGAGTAACCCCTGAGCAACGCCGGGTGTGGCCATTTTTACAATTATGTCCTTAAATTTTCTTAAAACCCATAGATGAGGGCCCGGAGAGATAGCACAGCGGTGTTTGCCTTGCCGATTCAGGACCAAAGGTGGTTGGTTCGAATCCCGGTGTCCCATATGATCCCCCGTGCCTGCCAGGAACTATTTCTGAGCAGACAGCCAGGAGTAACCCCTGAGCACCGCTGGGTGTGGCCCAAAAACCAAAAAAAAACAAACAAACAAAAAACAAAAACAAAAACAAAAACAAAAAAAACCCATAGATGAGTGAGACTATTCCATGTCTATCTCTCTCCCTCTGACTTATTTCACTCAGCATAATAGATTCCATGTACATCCATGTATAGCAGGGGTCTTAAACTCGCAGCCCGCAGGCTGCAAACGGCCCTCTGTACAACATTTTGTGGCCTTGCCCTAGAGGAATCTTTTTTTGTTTTGTTTTGTTTTAGTTGTTTGGATCACACACCCCCAATGTTCAAGGCTTACTACTGACTTTGCACTCAAGGATCACCCCGACTTTGCCTCCTGTGTCCCGCAGGTAAATTGAGTTTGAGACCCCTTATGTATAGGAAAATTTCATGACTTCATCTCTCCTGATGACTGCATAATATTCCATTGTGTATATGTACCACAATTTCTTTAGCCATTCATCTGTTGATACAGTGCTTTAAGGTTATTACAGAGATCCTTGATTTTTATTTCTGCACTTAATTTTTTTTTTTTTTTTTTTTGGTTTTTGGGCCACACCCTGTGACGCTCAGGGGTTACTCCTGGCTATGCGCTCAGAAGTTGCTCCTGGCTTCTTGGGGGACCATATGGGACGCCGGGGGATCGAACCGCGGTCCGTCCTAGGCTAGCGCAGGCAAGGCAGGCACCTTACCTCTAGTGCCACCGCCCGGCCCCTGCACTTAATTTTTTAAAGTAACATAATGATGATGAAACATTTTTCTCTATTGTTTCTAGTTAAGAGCTTTCAGATTACCAGTAACTACGATCAAATATTATTAAATATCCATGTTCCGGCCCTGAGAGAAAGCACAGCGGTGTTTGCCTTGCAAGCAGCTGATCCAGGACCAAAGGTGGTTGGTTCGAATCCCGGTGTCCCATATAGTCCCCTGTACCTGCTAGGAGCTATTTCTGAGCAGACAACCAGGAGTAACCCCTGAGCACCGCCGGGTGTGGCCCAAAAACAAAAAAACAAACAAACAAAAAAAATCCGTGTTCCATCATGTAAACACTGACCATTCACTTTGCTGAAAAAAAAAAAAAAGATTATAAGCCCTTCCAGTAGTGCAGGCTTTGAAAACTACTTTTATTAATATTAAGTTATTGATGAAATTTGGTATTTCCATAATCTGTATTTAAACAAAATTACATCATTGCATAATTATTTTTTAAATTAATCTCTAATAAAGATTGCCTTAGCTACTAGATTGCTTTGCCACCATTCGCCATATATTTAATTTACTTTCACAATAAACTTTGGTGTAGTAAAAATCAAAAAACAAAAAAACAAAAAAATACAAAAATGCCCTCTCTAGTCATATATGCATTACAGCTCTATTTACAATAGCCACAATCTAGAAATAATCCAGGTGTCCAACAACAGATGAGTAGCTAAATAAATTGTGGTACATATACAACATGGAATACTATGCAGCTGTTAGGAAATATGAAGTCATGAAATTTGCCTATTCATGGATAGACATGGAGACTTTATGCTCAGTGAAATAAGTCAGAGGGAAAGAGATATAGAATATCATCTGTGGGATTTAAGAAAAATAAAAGACAGTATGGTAATATTAGCTATAAACAATAGAGATAAGGGCCAGGAGGACCCTGTGGTGACCACAGTTAGAGAAATAACTACACTAACAACTACATGACAATGATATTGAGAGAGAAATAGAATGTTGATTCCAAAGACAAGCAAAGAGTGGGAGAGAAGGGAAATGGGGCACACTGATGGCGGGAATGTTGCACTGGTAAAGGGGTGGTTATGACTGAAACCCGACTACGAACATGTTTGCAAGCATGATGCTTAAATAAAGGAATTATTTAAAAATAAATAAAACAAACAAAAGTATGTTATAACCGGAACTTCCGCATTTTTCTCATGAAGATCAATATTATTGTGTATATATGATTCTCATATAAATATATATAAATAAAATTATATAATATTTCCTCACATTATACAATGCTCTCCCTTCCTGTTTTCTTCATAGACAAATTTAAGACTACCTCACACTCATTTGTTTTAGGAGTAATACCCAGCAGTGCTAAAGGGACACTTGGGGCCTTTCCTTGGGGGGAGGGGACCATGTGGTGTCAGAGATAAAATTGAAAATTATCTCTCTGGCCCTTAAAAGCTTATCTTTTCCAAAATTTTTGAAAGATTTTTAGGTTTTCGCTTTTTATCTTTTATACTATGGCAGAAAGTTGGGTAGCTAATTTTAATCCCCTTCAAATAGTTATTTTCAAACTATTGTATAAACCTGAAAAACTCAGTGTCAATGCCAGAAAGAGTTCTCTTCTAAAAATCCTTACCCTTGCATGCCCCCACTCCCTTTTCCCTTCAGTCAGTAGAACTCCAAATGACTCCTATTCTGAACAAGTTTCAGCTTGACCAGTGTATTTCCCAATAGGAAATAGATAGTGGATAATCTATTTCCCAATGGGAAATAGATGTGAAGAAAAAAGGTTAAATTGGAGTCTGGCTTGGCCTGCTATTGAGACTGGAGGTGTCTTTCACTTGGCCTTATTCAGATTTTAACCATAGGTCTCAAAACCCAGAAGTTCACCAGAACTTACTTTCTAGCTGACTGCAATGTACATCTTCAGAGGGAGACTGAAAAAGTATTAGAGTCTTATTTTCCTCACCAAATATGAGGAATGGCTTTGCTGAGTCTATGTAGGAAGAGAATCTTGCTCTGGGTATCTTTCCTCCATAATCTCTGTTTTTTTATCCAGGTACCTCTTACTTAGGTGGGTTTCATTGTTTTATAAACAAGAAGGGTATATTATTACTTATTTCTTCTATAGTATAGTATTTTACAATGGTGCTCAAAATAGTTTAAATTGAATCCTGAGGTAATTAAGCTAATAATAATAATAATATATTTTTATAGAGTCAAATCTGCTCTTGAGAAAGAAAACATATTAGTGCCTGAATCACATTCCTTTATTGTAGATTTTGGGGCCATATCAGGCAGTGCTTAGGGCTTATTCATGGTTCTCTACTGAGGGAATCACTCCTGGGGTGGATGGAAAGGCTAATGTGGTGCTGGAAACTGAACTCAGACTAGCCCCAGGTCTGTTTCTGAGAAAGAGAATTAATGAGCTACAACTTTTAGGCTCTAAATGGTGAAAATATTTACATTATAAAAATTATAACCAGTTGCCCAAGAGATAAAACAGTGAGTAAGATGTTCATTTTGTAAGCAGTTTACCCAGATTTCATTCTTGGCAATTGTATATGGTTCTTTGAGCATTGTGCCAGGCATAAGCCCTGATCACTGATGAGTGTAGCGCCCACCCCCACAAATTTGAAAAATAAAAATTAAAACTATTTGTTGCAAGTCAGTCCCTGAAGAGGTTGACTGATAGAGGGATGGAGGATGAGGCCTTTCTCTTCCAGCTCGGAGCACGCGTCTGGCACCCTGTCTAGCCGAGGGTTCTGAGGTGAAACGGCGGGTAAACAGCTCGAAGACAGTCAGGCTTGTGGAAATATTAGCTTTATTCGGTGGACAAGACTGAAGTCCAAAGACTCAGCCTCAGTTCCAGCAAAAAAGCCCCGGCCTTCCACAGACCCTTGTTTTTATCCCCCAGAATCAGGTATCACCCAATGGTGGGATCAGATACCAACCAATGGTGGAAGCAGAATCTGGTACTACCCTAGGGTGTGGGAGACGGAGCCTGATTCAAGCCATAAGTTTGCATAGCCCTGAGCCAAAAGAACTCTGCAAATAAATTTAGCTCACCACAGAGAATCTGGCTTAACTAGATTCCTTAATCTTTCCATGGAACCTGTTTTTGTAACTGCTCTCATACACGTAATTATAGATAGGTTTTTGTAAGGTTTAAACTGTAATCCTTATTTGCTTGCACAAAAGAAAGATCTATTAACTATTTGTTTAAGGATTTGCTTCCCCTCCCCCCATCCTGCCAGGTTCCTCTTTATCCTTCCCGCCATCAAAATGTGTGTATGCTCCCATTGGTTAAAATTGTTGTACTTGTACAAATCTGATTGGTTTATATTTCAATCCTATGTTACCACCCCTCCCACAGGAGCAGGGCATAAAAACCCAGCTCTCCATCATTAAAGCCTCTTGACTGGTTTACGTCACCAGGAGCCATTCTACTAATTTCTACAGCTCAATTTTTCAGGTGTTCACAAAAGAGCTTAACACTCGCGAATTATTTGTAGCAGCTTTTTGCCTTCTGTCCTGGTTGAGAGAAAGCTGCTGGCCGGAAATCTCTCCCATTAAAGGGCAGAAGCGAGGCGGTTACACTAGGGTGGGGGCAGAATGCCAGGTCACACCCTAGGGTAGGGCACAATCACCAATCAGGTTAGGGTGAGTAACATAGTAATCCCCTAAAATATTTACATACAAAACAACTATTCAGGCCTTATCAATTTAAAATTGCCACAACAACCCCAGAAAGTTGGAGAATCTGGTTGGAGAATGATTTGTGCCTTGACTCCTAGAAATCATCATCCCAGAAACCACACTTTTCTCTGAAATCCCATGTATTAATCCCACCTCTTATTAATTTGGCCTATTTTGTATAATTATTTTCTAAAAATGTGTATGAAAATAAAGCCACTCTTTCAAGAAGTCTGATTCTCTAAGTCTTTGCTCTTCTTAAACTGCTTATACTACTAGAAAAAAATTCTACTCAGTCTCGCTAGGTTATATGCACTTCAACTTGGTGGGCATTGTGGGGTCACACCTGGCTGCTCCCAGAAGTGCATGGAGAACCATAGGCTACTGGTGATTGAACTAAGGCTCTGTCCTCTTTAACTGCACCCTCAAACCTCACTCCTGGACCCAGGCACTTTGCTTCTTGAATGTATAGTTTTGCTTTTATAAATCTTTTTTTTTTTTTACTTTATTTCTATGTTTTTTTTTACTTTATTTCTTGCTCTTAAATTGTTTTTTTGTGGTGAAGTCAAGAACCCAGACTCCATGAGTAGAACTAATAGTGTAAAGGAAAAGTTTCCCCTGGGTTTGCTAACTGCCCTGATCACCTACCCCCCTTTACAATTCTGGGAACTTAAGTTTCCCCTGAGTTTCCTGACTGCCCTGATCACTCACCCCCCTTCACAATTGTGGGAACGTGTAGACCCAGTTATAGTTTAACTTTCTTTCTGTTCCTACATGGTTTTAACCTGGTCATGTTAACCCTGTAAGCTTCCACCTGCACCTTGCAAAAATGTGATTGAGCAAATGCCAGATGTCATGTACTTCCTAAAGCAAATCAATCTACTGTACCTTTCTATTGTTTGAAATACTATATACAGCTTGTAAGCTCATGGCTCAGGGCTGGCAGTTTCTAGCTTATGCTGGATTCTAGACAGCCCCTGCATATGCTTGTAAAAGAAAATGCTTTTGCATGAGACAGTGGTCTTGGTGTCTTTGAACGGCGCATCATTCTCTTGGACTTAACAATAGCATTAATCCTTATTGGGGTTTTCCTGTAATACTTTGTGCTTGTTTCTCCATCCCCAGAAAATATACTTTTCTAGATTATTGTCAAGATAAAAATTTTAACTTTAAAAAAGTTATCAACACACTGTGGTTTAAAAAGTTGTTCATAACAGAGTTCTTTCAGATATATAATGTTCATGGTCCCCCGAGCCAGGAGCGATTTCTGGGTGCATAGCCAGGAATAACCCCTGAGCGTCACCGAGTGTGCCTTAAAAACCAAAAGCCAAAAAAAAAAGAATTAATTTTGGGGCTGGAGAGATAGCAAGGAGATAGGGCATTTGCCTTGTATGGATCAAATCTCGGCATCCCACATGGTCCCCCGAGCCTGCCAAGAGCGATTTCTGAGCATAGAGCCAGGAGTGGCCCCTGAGCGCTGCCGGGTGTGACCCCAAAACAAAAACAAAAACAAACAAACAAAAACTCAGGAAAACATAAGAGCAGAAATAAGAAAACTAAAAGCAGAAATGTTTGGGGCCAGAGTGATAACACAGTGGGCAGGGCATTTTCGTTGCACATGGCAGACCCAAGTTATGGTTCCATGTGCTGCTGGCCAGGAGAAATATTTAAACACAGAGACAGGGTTAACTCCTGAACATCATCATGTGTGCCAAAAACAAAATCAAATCAAAACAAAACAAAAACAATGTCACAATTGAAATACTTGGTAATCAAAGTGAGCAACAGCTGCTGTGGACCAGAAGGTGATTTGGGAGTGGTTGGGGCTATGAAAGGAGGGGAACCGAGGTCACAAACACTGTACCTGCTTTTGAGAATGCCAGGGCTCTGTGGGGCACAGTGACTCGGAGTCAGACACGAGGGTCTCATGCTTCCAGAGAAGTTTGGCTTTTGAGAAAAAAGTAGATTATGGAGGGAGTTTCGCTTGACCACAGCTTGGTGGTAAACTTCAGGAAATCAAGGCTCCTGGTTCCTTTTCAAATATTACTAGTCACAATCTGATAAGATTTTGGTTTTTCGGACCATCTGTTCAGCTGTGGTCCCCTCTATGCAAGTGAACCACCTCACTGGGAACCATGTTCTGGTTCTTACTTTGGGAAGGCTGAAGCAGGAGTGAGAGAGATACAGAGCTCAGCTGGTTCCCATCAGTGTCCTTGGACTCACCCACTCTTCTGCTTCATAAAAGTCGACAGAGCTTGTTTTGAGGGAGAAGTCACCTGACTATGCCCTTCCTTGAATTGGTCCCTCTCAGTTTTTTTTTGTTTGTTTGTTTGTTTTTTTTTTTTGGTTTTTGGGTCACACCTGGCAGTGCTCAGGGGTTATTCCTGGCTCCAGGCTCAGAAATTGCTCCTGGCAGGCACAGGGGACCATATGGGGCGCCGGGATTCGAACCGATGACCTCCTGCATGAAAGGCAAACGCCTTACCTCCATGCTATCTCTCCGGCCCCTGTTTTTTGTTTTTTGTTTTTGTTTTGTTTTGTTTTTGCCCAGTGTTCGGTATCTATCCATATGTGCACCTGAACTAAGTCAAAGGTCTTGAAGGGCGAGGAGAGAATGGGGGCAGCTAGAGTTCTTCATGGGTTGGGATAAGCTGACTTGCACCTGCAGCAACCTCTAGAGTTCTAGAGATGGGGCTTGGGGTGGAGTCAGGGAATCTCAGTATTGGCAGTTTTACTGTTCCTGGGAGTAGAAGTAAAGTTAATGGCTGGTTCTTTCAAACCTATGCTGTCTCTTGAATACATATTTTTGGTTTTTTTTTTCCTTCAACTCTGTTGTGCCCATGTTCTCTCTTGGACATGATTTTCTATCTTTCTGCCCCCTCACATTTTACTAAGAAATTGTGTTTTAATAAAAACGATCTCTTTTCACAGGAAGGAAGGAAGGAAGGAAGGAAGGAAGGAAGGAAGGAAGGAAGGATTTTGCTGGAAACACACCTAGAAAGTAAATTTTTAAAAAGCAGGGCAAGATATGAAGTATCATTGATTGGTACAACACTTTCCTTGCATTCAACTGACCTGGGTTTCATCCCAGGCACCAGTTTTGTTCCCCAAACCCTGCTAGGAGTGATCCTCAAGCACAGAGCAAACAGGTAGTCTGAGTTCTGCTGTGTGTGGTCCTGATCCTAATCTACGTATGATCCCAGGACTGCATCTGGTTTTCTAATCCCCAGTAGAAGAGATCCCTATGCACAGAGCCAGGAGTCAATTCTGAGTGAGACCCTCAAACATATAAACAGTAAGATGAGAACAAAAATATTTTCTAGAGGTTTTGGGCCAAGCACTTCATCAAGAAAAATAAAATACTGTCTATTGAATAGAGAAAAGTAGAAGTACTTGCAGGAGATATTATCTCATTGAAATATAGAAAATTTGACCAAATTCATTTTACACACAATTAATTATATTCCTATATTTCAGGAGAACAACCAAAAAGTGGAACAATTTTATTGTAATCCCTTAATTAGGAATAAAATATTTGGGAATGAATTTGTGTCAAACTTTCAATTCTAGCAAATAGAACATTGATAAGATAATTTAAAACCTAAATCGTTGAAAAGCCACAGCATGTTTATGGACCTGAAAATTTAATGCTGTTCAATTCCTATAACTCCAGCAGCTGGAGTAGAGAGACCAGGAAATAGTGGAGCTGGTGAAAGTGCAGAGGGACCTGAGGGAGCCCCTAGTGAGAGAGGGGAGCAGGAGGCTCATGGCAGGAAGGTGTATGACCTCCTTCCTCTCTCCCTTCCTGCCTCCTCACCTTCTTCCTTCCACTATGAAAACTCCTAAGAGCTACAATCTGGGGTGACAGAGAGGTGACTGGATCTGCAGGAATATGGGCTCAACAGAAGACATGATTCTGCTGAACCCAAGGTCAAGCCCTTCCCTACTGTTATTTTATGTTTTAGACATTTTTATTTATTTTATTTGTTTTGTTTTGAGGCCACACCTGGCAGTGTTCAGGTGTTACTCCTGGTTCTGCACTAAAAAAATCGCTCCTGGCAGGCTCAGGGGACCATATGAGATGCCAGCAATTGAACCTGGTTATGTCCATGGTTGTCTGTATGCAAGGTAAACACCCTATGCCTGGGTTATCTCTGGCCCCACTTCCCTACTGTTTTGATCCCAGCCTCTGACTTTATTTCTCAGATGAATCCAACTTTATATTTGTAAATGTTTTTTCAGGGACGAGTGATAGACATTATTTTGTGTGTTTGCTATATCTGGGTCAAACTGGGTTTGATCCCTGGCTCTGCATATGCTCCCCTAAGCCTAACAGCATCTTCCCTGAGCACAGACCCAGAAGTCAACCTTGATTACTGTGGCTTTGGCCAAAAGTGATGTGATTTAATGAACCGGGTGATCTTAGTCTCACTTGGGTTTGCTCAGGACTTTTTCTGAACTCTAATTCAAGGATCACTCCTGATGGGTATTGGGATCATCTTGGTTGCTAGTGATCATCCTTGGGTTGTCCTGTTTATGGTCCCATGCTCTCCTCTCTACTACTGTTTCAGTCCTAATGAGACTGCAAAATTTATAAGTGAGTTAATTTTTTTTTTCTTTTTCTTTTTTTTTTTTTTTTTTGGTTTTTGGGTCACACCCGGCAGTGCTCAGGGGTTATTCCTGGCTCCAGGCTCAGAAATTGCTCCTGGCAGGCACGGGGGACCATATGGGACGCCGGGATTCGAACCGATGACCTCCTGCATGAAAGGCAAATGCCTTACCTCCATGCTATCTCTCCGGCCCTGAGTTAATTTCTTTTCATAATTTCAAAAGTTCCACTCGGTACCTGGGGTTTCCCCAGTGCTTTTTGGGACATTATTCTGGGCTGGTGTCAAATCTGATGTTCCTTCATGTAGATCATGTTACCCAAGACATTGCGCCCTTTCTCAGGCCACAGGCAATTTGACTTTTTATGTTTGTTTTTGTATTTGGACTATACAGGAAGTCCAATGGCTTATGCCCAGATACGCAGCCAGAAATCCCTTCTGGTGGGGCTTGGTGGAAGCTGTATGGTTCCTGGGATCGAATCATTGTCAACTCTGATCATGTCACATGCACTAACTTTCATAATATCAGTTCAGCCTCTCCTTTTTAAAACATCCATTTGGATAAATGTCTTTCTGTCTGGCAGATACATACCCTAAAGAGATTTGCCTTGTCATGTGGCAGCTCAATTTTGAAGGCACTGCGAACCCTCCATATGGAGGGGTTGGATCTGGCAGCATTTCCACCAGGAGTGAAGGAGAGTTCCTTTCTGACCACATCCCTGCCAGCAGAGATTGTTCCCAGTATTTTTGATACGTGCGATCTTCGCTGGTATAAAATAATATCTCATTGTTGTCTTGATTTAGGTTTTCCTATGATAAGTTGTCAGGTTCACTGTTGGTGGCCTGGCATGCTGAAAACATCTGAAGTCTCCCCTTGACCAAGTTACTTCTTTATGGAGTCTGGAACATGTTATATAAAGGGGTCACTGCGGGATTGAAACACACATAGACATTAGCAGGGGGGAACTGTAAAGCAGAATCGTTTATTATGAATAAAGGTAACCTTATACATGTTAAACTGAGCAGGCTTTAGTCAGGGAGTAATTTATCACCTGGGCACAGCTGCATGTGCTCACTTCCTGGTATCCAGAATGATATGCCAGATAAGACTTAAAGGGTATGCTGTTCTCAGTGGCCAAAGACAAGATAAGATAAGAAGGTGACTCTGTGCAGGCCTCATTTGCCTCATTGTTAGGCTATAAATTGCCGGATGAGGAGGGGGATTAATTGCATGGGCAAAAAAATATATGCACACTGCTATTTATTGCAGCACTCAGCACAATAGCTAAGACTTGAAATGCACCTAGATGTCTAACAACCAAGAAGTTGTGGTGCAAATATACAATGGAATACTACAGAGCTATAAAGAATGATGCCATCATGCAAGTTGCAACAACATGGATGGAACTAGAAGATACTATGTTAAATGAAATAAGCCAGATGGATAAATACAAAATGACATTACTTACATGTGGTATTTAGAATAACTGCATGAAGAAACACAATAGTCTAAATGGTAGTTATCTCAAACACAGGTGGTTGGCTTCAAAGTAAAAGGAAACAAGTGAGAAGAAAACAAACTAAGCAGAAGAGGAGAAACACAAAAGCTCATATTCTCTTTTATGCATCCAAGATACCTGCAGCCTGGAGACAGCTGTTTAGCTTGAGCAGGTGTTCAATTAACTGTTCTTCATAGAAGTCTGTAATAATGTTCTAATGCTTTTACATGCAGAAACAGGTGCAGAAAGTGACTGGAAGCCATGGACTCTCACTACGGTGCTCACTATAAAATGTTTTAGTGGGGCCGGGCGGTGGTGCTGGAGGTAAGGTGCCTGCCTTACCTGCGCTAGCCTTGGATGGACCGCGGTTCAATCCCTCGGCGTCCCATATGGTCCCCCAAGCCAGGAGCGACTTCTGAGCGCATAGCCAGGAGTAACCTCTGAGCGTCACTGGGTGTGGCCCAAAAACCAAAAAAAAAAAAAAAAAAAAAGAATGTTTTAGTGTCTTAAATTTAATGTCTATAGGGCCCGGAGAGATAGCACAGCGGTGCTTGCCTTGCAATCAGCCGATCCAGGACCAAAGGTGGTTGGTTCGAATCCCGGAGTCCCATATGGTCCCCCGTGCCTGCCAGGAGCTATTTCTGAGCATAGAGCCAGGAGTAACCCCTGAGCATCGCCGGGTGTGGCCCAAAAACCAAAAAAAAAAAAAATTAATGTCTATAGTAATTCTTTAATATTTTTATTCACAGTGGTTCTTGGTGATATAGGTTGTCATTCTCTACTATAGCATTACAGTGCTATATTATATTAGATTCCCAATGTACTGCTCATTATGATGTCTTGATATTCAAATCTATTCACTTTCCATTTGATTATGCCTGCTTTTATGATCTAATGTTTACATTCACTATATGGACATCATTGCCATTGGAATAGGCAACTGCATGTCAGACACTCTTGTGCTCATTCATTGATGTTACCCCTCCCCAATGCTATATGCTAATCTCCCCTGGATGGTGAGATCCACCCACAGCTACAAGGGGTCTGTGGTTGGTAATTGTAACTGCCTCTGCTCCTACCCTTTACCGGGAGAGAATTCCGGCCAGCAGCTTTCTCTCAACCAGGACAGAAGGCAGAAGACAACTACAAATAATTCGCGAGTGTTAAGCTCTTTTGTGAACACCTAAAAAATTAAGCTGCAGAAGTTAGTAAAATGCTCATGGTGACGTATGCCAGTCAAGAGGCTTTAATGAGGGGAGAGCAGGGTTTTTATGCCCTGCTCCAGTGGGAGGAGTAGTAACATAGGATTGAAACATAAACCAATCAGATTTGTACAAGTACAACAATTTTAACCAATGGGAGCACAAACACATTTTGATGGCGGGAAGGATAAAGAGGAACCTGGCAGGATGAGGGGAGGGGAAGCAAATTCTTAAACAGATAGCTAATTGATATTTACGCAAATACAATTATTTGTTTAGCCTATTTTCCATTTAGATCTTTCTTTTGTGCAAGCAATAAGGATCACAGTTTAAACCTTACAAAAACCTATCTATAACTACATGCTTGAGAGCAGTTACAAAAACAGGTTCCATGGAAAGGTTAAGGAATCTGGTTAAGCCAGATTCTTTGTGCTGAGCTAAATTTATTTGCAGAGTTTTCTGTTGGTTCGGGGCTATGCAAACTTTATGGCTTGAATCAGGCAGGCGGTGGAAAATTCATTGAGTTCCTTTGATTATGTGGGGTGCTCTGTCTCCCACAGGTAATTAAGGAGTTTCATGGAGGGGGGAGGATAGAGAGAGGAGCCACAGGATGGATGCAGAGCAGCAGGAAAGAGGCTGCTTAGTTTAGAGGCCATGTAAAGAAAGCATATGACTATTAGGACCTTTTAATAAGGCTGGATGTCTCCTGAAACTTGAACTGACTGCCTGTGGATCATTTTTTCATTGTCACCCTGCACCTACAGACCCACTGGCCGAAGGGGCTGCAGACACAGGGCCGAGCTGAGAAAGACATCACCAGCATCCACACCACTAGTACTTTATAATTAATAATTATTGATACAACAATTGAGTATGTTTTTGCAATTTATTTTCAATTCAGACTAGCTTACTATTAGATAATAATGCCCCCCCCCCTTTTTTTTAGTTTGCTTTCAGGAAAGGAACCTGGATGCTCAAAACCTGTTAGAGATACTTCATGGTGTAGAGTGCTCATTGCCATATTGCTTATTATTCTAGACTTGAAAATTATGATTGTTTTAAGAATGTTTTATGCACAATCTAACCCAGGAACCCTTTCTTTATCAAAGTTTTCCCTTACCAATCATAATTTGCCTAGGAATTGGAAAACTTTCCATCTAAACTGTTTGCTTGATATTTTGTAAGTGTTCTAACCTGTTCTACCTGAGTCAGTTTTCTTCCTTTTACTTTTTCTTTTTTTCCTTTTGGGCGACACCTGGGTCACTCCTGGCTATGCGCTCAGAAATCGCTCCTGGCTTGGGTGACCATATGGGATGTCAGGGGATTGAACTGCGGTCTGGCATGCAAGGCAAATGCCCTACCACTTGCGTCATCGCTCCAGCCCCTGGGTCAGCTTTTCAACTGCAACCTATGGATCCATTTTCAATACCTATGTGTTTGTGTGAGTGTGTGTGTGTGGTGGCAACCTCTATGTCTGTCTAATGTCCATCTGTATTGTACATAGGCCTATGTTGTATACAGTCCTTCCGTTATATATAACCTTTCCTTTTCCCTCTCCCCTACTCACCACTTTATAAATCTTCTTTTTCTTTCTTTCTTTCTTTCTTTCTTTCTTTCTTTCTTTCTTTCTTTCTTTCTTTCTTTCTTTCTTTCTTTCTTTCTTTCTTTCTTCCTTCCTTCCTTTCCTTCCTTCCTTCCCTCCCTCCCTCTCTCCCTCCCTCCCTCCCTCCCTCCCTCCCTCCCTCCCTCCCTCTTTCTTTCTTTCTTTCTTTCTTTCTTTCTTTCTTTCTTTCTTTCTTTCTTTCTTTCTTTCTTTCTTTCTTTCTTTCTTCTTCCTTCCTTCCCTCCCTCCCTCCCTCCCTCCCTCCCTCCCTCTTTCTTTCTTTCTTTCTTTCTTTCTTTCTTTCTTTCTTTCTTTCTTTCTTTCTTTCTTTCTTTCTTTCTTTCTTTCTTTCTTTCTTTCTCTCTCTCTCTCTCTCTCTCTCTCTCTCTTTCTTTCTTTCTTTCTTTCTTTCTTTCTTTCTTTCTTTCTTTCTTTCTTTCTTTCTTTCTTTCTGTCTTTTGGACCACACCTGGTGGTGCTCATAGGTTACTCCTGGCTCTGTGCTCAGAGATGCTGGGAATTGAACCCAGGTCTATCCCTGGTTGGCCGCATACAAAGCAAATACCCTACTGCTATGTTATCACTCTGTCCTTTCGTTCTCTCATTCTTGATCTGTTATTTCTCTCTCTCTCTCTCTCTATATATATATATATATATATAAAACCCTTCTTATCCTCAATTTTTAACTCTTACAGAACCAGAAAGTTCCCCCCATCCCAACCTGCTGCCAGTCAAGTCCCAAAGTGAAAGGACAGCCACCCAGCCCACCTTGCCTTTGTC